>NC_069085.1:3023476-3210470 GCF_947172395.1 Bicyclus anynana | reverse complement strand
GATACAGAACCACGAAAAAAAATATCCGCACTAAAGACCGAATCACCCTGTATACTCGTACAAGTAAGTCTGCAAAGTGAGTCAGCTTTGTGGACTAAGGCCTAACCCCTCGCATTCTGAAAGGAGACTCGTGCTCAGTAATGAGCTGTATAAGTCAGTCAATATAATAACAAGTAGTGCACAAAATAAGTACGAGTACATTTCGAAACTACCATCGTCTATTAAAAGGTATCTAATATAATTAAGTTTATTGTGTGTTGTGAATTCAGGTTGATGATATTATATACATAAGCAAGTAAAATCGATGCTGAAACCATCTCATCATTTGACGGCCTCCGTAGCGCAATGGTATGCGCGGTGGATTTACAAAACGGAGGTCCTGGGTTCAATCCCCGGCTGGGCAGATTGAGATTTTCTTAATTTGTCCAGGTCTGGCTGGTGGGAGGCTTCGGCCGTGGCTAGTTACCACCCTACCGGCAAAGACGTACCGCCAAGCGATTTAGCGTTAAGGTACGATGCCGTGTAGAAACTGAGGGGTGTGGATTTTCATCCTCCTCCTAACAAGTTAGCCCGCTTCCATCTTAGACTGCATCATCACTTAACATCAGGTGAGATTGTAGTCAAGGGCTAACTTGTAAAGAATAAAAAAAAAAAAAACATAAGCAAGTAAAATCGATGCTGAAACCAATGATTACTTCAATTATGTTTAGAACATACTAATAAAGAGATATTTGCTATTACGAATATAAGCTAACTAGTAACTACTAATATACGTAACTATTATTTAAAATTACACCCCCCCAAAACTCACCCCGAATTTCACATACGAGCAACTTCAAAGAACACATGAATTTAACCCTTTAACACACCCCAATCAATAGTAACATCCCTGCACCCCACTGGGGGTAGATTAGGCCCAAATGCACAACTACACAGGCGCGACCCCCCAGGGCGGTTTTGTTTTACGTATAATGCACTTAAATATAGAGGAGGCATGGGGTGTTGCGGTGTTACCAGTCACCCACTCACCCAAGCCTCCCCTGGCCACAACACCTTGATTTCTGATGGAAACTAAACCGCCTCGATATGTGCGTGGAAATCGATTCCAACAGTTAAATTCGTACTGCTTTAATGATAAAATACAATCACAAACTAAATAACAATCGACCCATATTCGGCTGACTGCTGAGCTCGAGTCTCCTCTCACAATGAGAGTTGTTCGGCCAATAGTCCGCCACGCTGGCCCAATGCGGACTGCTAGACTTCACTCACAGAGAATTAAGAAAATTCTCCGGTATGCAGGTTTCCTCACGATGATTTCCTTCACCGTTTGAGACAGGTGATATTTATTTTTTTAATATGCACACAACTGAAAAGACGGTAACGATACACAATCATGGTAAGAAGATACACTGAAAAAGCTTATTTAAATCAAAAACTTGTTATTTTACAGTCATAGCCAGTTCAATTATTTTTTTATTTAAAAAATAGAAAAGTATAATATTTAGGAGAAGGTAATAAATTGCACATAGGTACTGTTTATCTATACCTACTTATCTATGATAACAGCGATATCTGCGATACGTGGACAGCTGGTAGGGCGACAATACTCCAGGAAATATCACAAACAGTGAGATAATGCACACATTCATATACTTGCTTATCATAGACAATGATATTTTATACTAGAGATACACGCATCACCACCAACCACCACCAACGCATCAAAACTGAGGCGGACAAATGTGCATAATGGGGATGATGACTAGGTTTGAATATATTGATTTTTATGATATATTCAAGGTTAACGTTAACTAATTTATACATAAAAAGCAAAGATTGTCTGGATATTTGCAAAATAAATAAGATTATAAAATTTCAAAATCTATTAAAAATCTATTATCGTAATTAGATGAAAATTATACAGTTTTAGCTTCTTTACATTAAATGTGACATTTTTCAATAAATGAACTATAAAGATAAACGCACAAATAACAAAGACATCAATAATTTTGTTTGAACGCCCATACAAATCTAACGATCATCATGACCTACGACGTCATTAATTCGTACTATTTTGTATGGGGCGTTTTTCAGGGATCCGTGGCAACGCCGCAAATCTAATCCTTTAAATACCTGTAGCTCCGATAGTAATGATCGCAGATATCCTGCTACTTTTACAAAATTGCTTTACTATTAGCATATTCCTAATTTATATACATTTTAAAAAACTAGGTGTGTTTATGAAGTGTAAAAACTATATATACATAAATATGTAATGTAAGTAAATACAAAAATGTCCATGTGTGCGCTCAGTGGAGTCGCTGAATTCGGATCGCTTTTTGCGGTGTAGGCACATAACATATCTATAGTAAATAATAATCATTGATCATAGACCATAGTGCGTAGCCAAGTACTTATTTTATCACACTTTTTGGGTGTAGATAAGTGAATCCTAGATAAATGCCTACCACAATGTATAGATTAATAGTAAGTTTAGGTTTTGTATATTTTTATAATGAAAACCTTTCGAATATTCAAAAACTTAGATGAGTCTGAATATGATTGAAGGAATTACATCTCTGGCTTCAACTAGCATATCGAGAATTAAATTTATTCTTTTAAATTTACTTTAAAAGTTAGAAATAAAGATATCAATCAACTGAATAAACTAATGATCGTTTATATCAGCGACTATCTGTGAGGATTTAGGTATTTTTAGTACCAGTTAAAGTTAATAAAAAAGTAAAAATTTTATATTTCACTCTTTTCGCTTGAGGTGAGTTCGAAATTTTTTCGGTACGAAGTCGAAGTAGTAAAAAAGTTTAAAATTATGAAATTCAAACTAGCGTATTCTGAGAACGTGGTTATGCGTAACTTTCAATTCTACACCATATTGAAAGACTCTTTTCGCTTGAGGTAAGTATGAAATTTTTTCGGTACAAAGTCGAAGTAGGTACCTACTTGAAAATCAGAAATTATGAAATTCAAAGAAGCGTATTCTGAGAGCGCGGTTATACGTAACTTTCAATGCAACACCATATTCAAAGACTCTTTTCGCTTTAGATTTAGAATTTAGATAAAAAAAATATTACAAAACGTCAAATTAAATACATAGATAAAATATAATAAAAGAAATCTTTCAAACTGGCTGTATAATATTCTTTCGTGCCAAGTGAATTGCAAGCAAGAAATCGACACCAGCGCGCGAAGCCATAAAAATGCAATATAATCACCACCTCCCCTTCCTAATATACACGAAAACTGTAACGAATAGCTTACGCAACGTACCGAAATGTTGCGAGATACAGAAACAATTATTTTTAAGGCTTTTTTAGAGTTTACTCCTTAAGAATCGATTCATAAGGAGTGTTATGAAAAAAATATGGACAATAAAATTCGATGGACGAATGATAGGGTTACGTTTTTTATGTCTGCTGCTTCTCGATTGCCCACCTTTCACTTTTCAGGCGTAAGTATTGAGACGTACACAGTCTATGCTTTGGGGCAACATACACCTATTTAGACAGTCGATCTGAAAAAGTCAACTCCATTTGTGCGTTGGAGCCTCAGACCAATTATAGAAGGACCTGTATCGCACTCATAGTCACGAACAAAATTGTCTGTCATTTTCTAAAGAAAACGAGCTTAGATTTGGCATATATTTTATACTAAAGTACGATTTTTGCCCGTTTTTTACACAACTCAATTGCACAAAAAGGTATTTTTACGGAGCTCTTTAACCGACGAACACGATTACAACTATTAAAGATCGATTCTATAGAGACAATTTTTATAATCGCATTAGATCGTTGATCATATACTTTGACAGAAAAGTAATGTCTAGCGAGGCAGATCCTATACAATAATTGGTCTGAGGTTGGAGCTGACACATTTTTTTTTTCATTGTTTAACGTAACAAGTGTGCTTACTGGAGGCTATTTTACTACTCTATTTTATGAAATTATCAATTTCATGTGTCATAACTAATGTGTTTTTCAAGTATTATTTAATCTTAAATTGACTTGATAAACACATTAATTTTGACACGAAAACAACTTCCAAACGAATCTGGCATCTACCAAAATCATAGGGATCTATCAATGCGCTAGCAAAGATTAAGACCAAATCACCAATGCTGCTTGGCAGATGACATGAACATGGCACTTACAGGGAGAAGTTCTATCACAAAAATCCATAATACTATATTGTCTGGCAAGATCGTTGATGACACTCCCATGATGCAAGACTTGAAAATGCGTGCGGGGAAGTAAGGTGCATCAGTCGTCGGTTTTTCATTCGTCGCTACACGCCCCCCGGCCCGCACGGCCTATCGGGAACGAAGTTGCCAAGCTATACTTTCGTTTCGTCATACATTATAGTATATTATATGTATTACGCTCAATTATAATGCGAAATTAATGCAATTATTTTTATTACACACAAATGGAATGCTTAATTAATATTACTGTAATGTATCTAAAAATGGTACAAAGTACCGAAACTAACAATTAACTTCATATTTTATATTTGCAGGTTAATTTAAAGTATCTCTGCGTACATTTTTTATCTTAACAAATTATAATAGCTACCGTCGCACGATTTACGCGCGTGGTTCCTGTTCCCGTAGGAATATGGGGATAATATATAGCCTATAGCCTTCCTCGATAAATGGACTATCTAAATTTGTCAAATCGGACCAAAAGTTCCTGAGATTAGCGCGTTCAATCAAACAAACAAAAAAACCGTTTAGCTTTATAATATTAGAATAGATTTTAACAGCCTCGCTGCTATAAAGTTCTGAAGATGCCTGGAAGGAAAAACTCATCATTAATGGTCTAACCCAGTAGCTAGCATTGACTAGTTATTACCCTCATGGTAACAAGTTGTTGTTTTAATGAATATCCTTTCAAAAGGTGCTTTACTCAATGCGATTAGACCAAATTGTGTTGTTAAAAATATTTGCATGCCTATGTGATTTTCCTATTTAGATTTTATTTTGGATTTAAATTATCTATATAAAAACTCACTTATCACGAAATATCGAAAATCGCTTGACCTACACAGATGGAATTTGTCAGGGAGGTACTTTATAGTAGACGTCCGTAAAAACGGATTTTCGACAGGGCCGGAATAAGGAGGTCTAAGAGCGGACGAAGGCGCGGACACCAGCTAGTTCAGTTATACACTAAAGTTCCATATATTGTTCCCACTTATTTCATGAACATTTGAATAAGACTAAGAGCCTATAATAGTTATTTTTTAGAAGATTGGAAGTTTCTCAGTATTTGCTCCTACGGTACGGTACTTCTTTCGTTATAAATTAATGAATACCTATTCCACACATCGCTGAGATTGTTTTATTAAGGCACAACAACAATTTAGTACAAGTATGGAAGACGGTACACGTTTAGGAAGTATCTAAAATAGGCATAAAATAATAAAACAGTGTGCCCATTGTGCCAGTTATCGTAAATTCCCCAAAAAAGTTCTAATAAAAAAGCAATCTCTACAGGGCTGTCACAAATTGCAAATGCTGCAATGTCGATAATAATGTGGATGGCGAAAATCAAGGGTACACAATGACGCGCCAAATCGTAGAGGGACCAGATAATACACTTATCCGGGACATACATTTTCATACTTGAGATGACAAGATTTTTAGCTGAGATATGCACTGTAAAACGGCAATAAATTTTTGATACCTTCTTATGGGATTGTAAACAGCTTGGTAACGTAACGCCTTACGGCACCACTCTATCTGTGTGCCTAGTGGGAATTTTCAATATTTTCATACTGATACTATCACGTTGACGTAAACGCAAATTTATTTTACGTTACGTGACAGTAACAGTATGAAACTGCCACTAGTCCCTCTGGCTTACCTTTCCCTTACGCATACGTCAGCAGATTTAAGTTATCTCTTCTGTCGCGCGTCTTATAACGCACACGTTTCTTTTTTTATAATGATTCATTAATAAACATTTGATAATATAGTTATACCATTTTATTTTAATTTTCATAACCCTATCATTAACCCGGCTATAAAATACTCGGGTGTATAGTTCGCATGGTGGAGTAAAACGTAAAAGTAATGGAAAATCGCTACTCCAATACAGGTGTATTGGAAAACAGGTATGTTATGGGTCCTCAGGGTACAGTTTCACATCTACAATGTGCGCGTCACTAGTCGCATCAACCTATCAATGAAGTGTCATTCTTATACATTTTTAGGTATTTAACCCAGGACAGTCCCGCGTAAGTGTCAAGCATGGCGACAATATTTACAGAGTGCGTTGTGTCAGCTGTAGGCCCGGGCGGGGGGTGGGGGGGGCTCGCGACACACATAGCGGCGCGGTCGATAGAGCGGCGCCGATGCGTTCCGCATACAGCCTGGAAACGCGCTGGAAACGCAGCGGGGGTGGAAACTCGTGAATTACACTCCCCTCCGACCTTAATACCCGACTGCCGAAAGGAGGTTGTATGTTTTAATTATTATTTTAGTTCCACGGTTAAGGACTCAACACCGAAAGCTCCGACCTTTTGACTATTGTCTTATCCACCCTTAGTACAGTCTTAGCGTTCCAAATAGAGCTGGAATGCCCTGGCAATGCAGCGGGGTTGAAAATTCGTGAAATAAACCCTTTACCGACTAAAGAAAAAGAGGTTATTATTTGGACCCGTATGTATAAATATTATCAGAACTGTACAGATTTTGAGTATATTACTATATACCATCTTCTAAACATAATGTACATGATGTATTTTTGTAAATTCATATAGGTAGGAGTATGTGTGTGGGGGTGAAAACTTTTTAACCTTAATTTCTCTATGGTTCATGGCTGGTTTCAACACCGAAAGGAAAGGTTCGATCCCATCCTGTTTGCAACAATCATTACGACTACTTGGGAGGGCAAATGATTTATTTAATAGAAAAAGTTATAGACATAAAACTTATATACTTATAGGGTATCATTTCATCATTGACAGCCCATCGACTCGGCGAGGCTCCTCTCAGAATGACAGAGAGAGAGTCCACCACGCTGGCACAATGCGGATTGGCAGACTTCACAAACGTAGTGAATTAAGAAAATTCTCAGGTATGCAGGTTTCCTCACGATGTTTTTCCTTTGAGACACGTGATATTTAATTTAGAGGTACTTGCCCCTGGCCGGATTTGAACCAGCACCCTCCGAATCGAAGGCTGAATTCATATCCACTGGGCTAATCACGGCTCTAAGCTTATAAGTAACTAAATATAAAGGTCGAATAAAGAAATTTAATTTTTGAAGGCGGTTAATCAAAATCTGACTGTGACTATGAATCAAAAGTGACTGCAGTTACCTACCTCAAGAGACTTGAAGTATGAATGAAGCGCTATCGAAGTATCTAAGTAAAGATGTTTGGATGTTTTACGAAATTTCGCAACAAGTGTTTCTTTCTGTACAATTTAGTCGCCAATTCGTGAACCTAAACTTAACAATACGGTAAAATATATTGGTATGTACTACGTACCATATGCTTTAGTTAACATATTAACTGACTTTAAAAATTGCATATTATTCGAATACTTATTATAAATTATTATTATATTCCACTATTATACTCTCTCCGTCACTTCGTTTATCATTGTTCTTTTTCCTTCTCTAAAGTTAATATTGACCATACCTTTTCACAGTAATAATTTGATGGACCACAAATAGAAAATTAGCCAATTCAAATCCTGAGCTTTAATGTATTCTAAGTTCTATAATGTATAGAATTTGGCACCCACTTACATATCATTTAATAGTTGGCATACAACACACATCTGTGATATAGAATTTGGCTCCCATTTTCACATTAATGTTTTGATAAGATTTATCTTTTATTCAGGCAAGATAAAGCCTAACCCTTTATTTAACCCTGTTTCATCATTATCAATCCATATTTGGCACACTGCTGAGCTCGAGTCTCCTCTCAGGATGAGAGGGGTTAAGCCAATAGTCCACCACGCTGGCCCAATGCGGATTGGCAGACTTCACAAACGTAGAGAATTTTTTTAATACTCTGGTGTGCAGGTTTCCTCACGATGTTTTTTCTTCACCGTTTGAGACACGTGATATTTAATTTCTTAAAATGCGGATCGGATTCGAACCTACGCCCTCCGAAATCGGAGGCAGAGGTCATATCCACTAGGCTATCACGGCACAAACCCTGTTTACTGTTTAGTAATACTAAGGATATTAAGGATACAAAAGTATGAAAATAATATATATGTATCTTACGTTTTTCTATCGTTCATAAAATAAAACAGACACCGTTTATGAACAGCACAACGGTACCCATTTGTCGGCGGAGTTCTGAAATTTAAGCGTGTTCAGAGAAACAGTCTATGAAATAAGTTGAAAAAAACATATTCGTCACAAATGGGGCAACCTCCCAGACGCGCGACCCGGGCCGCCCACTCCTGTCTACCTCCTGATAATGTGACCTCGAAATCATGCCTTATTATTATCTGCATTACGCTTTGTATTAAATTCATGTAAGAGCAGCTTTGGCTTTCATCATTATCATTATCAGATGATTGTTGGTCGCGATGACGACTTGACTTGCATGAAAATGAAAAACCTCTGTAGGTCATGAAATTATTTATTAACATTAACACTCTCGATCAAGTCATCAATCTTTCGGTGCGGTTTCATTTGAATTTGAGACACTAAAGTATATTTGCAGACATTCGGTTATTCAATCCCCCCCCCCCCACACACACTTTCAACTCCCAGTACTTTGAAACGGTTCAACCGATTTTCATCAATATCATTTCATCAAACATATCTAAGATAGTCAGCCACCTTTCATACAAAAAAAAACCAAATTGAAATCGCATCATCCGTCCGAGAGTTTTGGTGCCACAGACAGACAGACAGACTGACACGTCAAACACCCCTCTTTTTGCGTCGGGGGTAAAAAATCGCTACCAACACGACGAGTTTAACCGTCATGCCGGCAGCGCTGCAGTCATGTGGGTATACCGGACCGTGTGTGGCTAGCATAACAGCCCACTACAGGACCAGGGCTCCTTTATTATGTGGAGCTTAGAACCAATGCTGCTTCAATGCAGTTTGATGGGCATTATTAAGTTTTGATTTAAATATTTTTAATTCATCGAATCACTAGTATTAATAGAGCTTTTTGAGAAAAGGTTCGGAAGTTATTTCTACCGCTAAGCAATACTGATGTATTCCACTCTAGAATGATTGAAGGAAATAACAAGTTCTCTCAAGTAAACTTTGAGTTTAAAATATTAATTATATAAAAAAAAACATATCTAATAAATCATTTTGTTGTTCACGTAATCATACAATGGGGATGATGACTAGGTTTGAATATATTGATTTTTATGATACATTCGGGTAAATAAGGTCAATGTTAACTGATTTATACATAAAAAGCAAAGATTGTCTGGATATTTGCAAAATAAATAAGATTATAAAATTTCAAAATCCATTAAATTTTTTTTATCGTAATTAGATGAAAATTCATACAGTTTTAGCTTCCTTACATTAAATGTGACATTTTTCAATTAATAAACTATAAACATAAACGCACAAATAACAAAGATATTAGTAATTTTGTTTGAACGCCCATACAAACCTAACGATCAGCGAGCCAGCGACGTCACTAAATCGTACCATTTTGTATGGAGCGTTTTTCAGGCATCCGCGACAGCGCCGCAAATCTGACCCTTTAAATCCCTGTAGCTCCGAAAGTAATGATCGCAGATACCCTGTTACTTTTACAAAATTGCTTTGCTATTAGTATACTCTTAATTTATACACAATTTAAAAAAACTGTCATCATCCCTATTAGACCAATCTAGCAACGAGCTTTAGTTATATGATAATCGCAAAAAGAACTTGTGTAGTATTTTGCGAAGTGAATTGATTAGGAGTAGGTATGTCACAGAGAAAATACCTAATACTTCTTTTGAATGTACATATAATAAAATGATTTGTTTAGTAACCAATCATAGGCTTGTATAAATAATATCATACGAAATAATGAAACACAACCTACAAAGTTCGAATTTCATTGCTTAATTGAAAAAAAACTTAATACTCGTAATCATGCTTAAGCGTAACTATAGACTATATATTCGTAGATGTGTTCTGTATTGTTTACTTTATGAAAACTGAAATATATAGATGTTCATTGAGCTCCGAACACGTGTAAACCCTTAGCTCTATCAAAAACAACAATCCTCGGACGACCCGGTTTTATGCCTCCCTCCACCCACACCTTCCCACCTCTAAACGCGATCTCGATCACTTCGGACTCGAAAATAAGTCGTCATATATACCTCACTAAAGCTGATGTGCAATTTTTTTTACATGTATTAGGGTCTCGCTTGACCACAATCTCACCTGATGGTAAGTGTAGTGACGTTATGTGGAACGCGCTTGCCTTGAAGAATTTGAAGACCATCCGGCACCCTAATAATAAAAATAACACTTGACCACGTGGTCACACTTGACCACGATCTCACCTAATGGTAAATTGTAATAAAACTTAATGTGGAACACACTTGCCTAGAAGAATAATTTAGAAGATCACCCAAAAATTAAAGATGCTGAGGTTGTAAAAACTAGTCAAAACGTAGTTTGTATTCCTTATGAATACGGGGATAAGACAAAATAGCCTATGTTACTCGCTGACGATGTGGCTTATCACTTTTGAAAGATTTTTTTAAGGGACGTAAAAACAAATTTACATTCGCATTTATCATATACTGTACGTCCGCGACTTTGTCCACCCATAGACCTTGTTGTAACCCTCTCGCAAAATTCGGTATAAATTTTCAGCGGACGTCACTAATTATAATTTACCTCCCTGCCAAATTTCAACTTTGTACGTCAAGCAGTTTCGAGATATCGCGATGCTTTTATATATTAAGATTATTTAGGATTACCTATTATATAAAATGATTAATTTTACTACTACTGTGAGAAAACTGCTTCTTTCGAAACCTATGTAAAATTAGCTGTTTTAAAATTTAAATATGGATAACACTCGCAAATTTCAAATATTAAATTCTAAAATAGACTCGTATTACACTAGCAAATTTAATTACTCGATGGGTACGTAATTTGTGCTGACGGCAATGTATTTATCGATTGCTGATGAATTCGCATGCGCCCTGCGCCGAAATCTATAAAATCTAGGCTACGCCGGATGAATCCCTGGCTGCCTTGACCTGACACTGCGTAGGCAGCAAAATTGAGGCTCGATATTCGGTTAGATGAATTTTCTAGGAACCTTTTATCGTCGAATATTTTCTTGTGAATTGGAGGCGGTTTCCACTTTGATGTTATTAATTTTAATGTTAAACATAAACTCAAAGATGATATTTAGTATAAAATATAGATGTTGAGTTCTCTATCTATGATCTAGGAGCGAACATTTTGCCGACGATTTTGGGAAAAAGGGCAAGGCAATGTCGATGATATGAAATTAAACTAAAAGTTATTTAGTTATTCCGAAGCAAAGCAAATGTAATTTTAAAAAAAAAGTTAGTCTAATGAAAGATGTATATCAGTTATTTAAAATGGAATAATAGAAAGAAAACATGCCTGGCCTAACCCCTCTGATTCTGAGAGGAGACTCGAGCTCAGCAGTGAGCCGAATATGGGTTGATAATGATGATGATGATGATATAAAAATAGAATGTGGATATTTACATTTTTCACTAATTGGTTTACAAATCTATGATGAAGACATGATTTTTTTTAATATTTAAAGTGTTTTATTTTTGTGCATTGTCCTTTAAATATTTTTTATTTTAATTTAGAAATGAAAAAAGATTATGCCATTCTTAATTTTTAATAATTAAAATTATGACAAAAATTGTTTGACAAGAAAATCGATGTACCTACCTAATAAAAAAGTAAAGCTTGCAATATTGTATTTTTAATTTGTTTAAGGATTAAAGTTACATAAAATAATAACAATATTAATAATTGTGTATGCATTATATTTTAAAACAATATATGTAGGGGTAGGGTAGGGGTATGGTACTGGTAGGGTAGGGGTAGTAGCATGGTATGGATAGTGTAGCTTCTCAACAGTGAAAGTATTTTTCAAATCGGTTCAGCAGATTCTTTACATACAAACACACAAACAATCAAATATTTCCTCTTTATAATATTAGTATAGATTAAAATAATAGGTATGGCGTATAGTGACATAGCACAACGCAAGTGAGACGAATATCTTAGCATTCCATGGATTCACCGTGCGGGTGCCGGGTCCATCGCGTGGCAGAGAAAAACTCCGAGCAGAGTCCTGAACTTGTGACTACAGGATGTAGGGTTAAGGAATTCCTTGACGATCGATCATCACTCCCAGTTCTCTGCTCGTGTTTATCTCACTGCCTAGCCAAATTTGGTAAGATCCTATTAGAGCAGTTTTGGATACTCGTTCTAATATAGAACTAACTGCACTTCTAGTCAAAAAATAATATAGACTGTGTAAGAATATAAGAAAAAATATTTTTTAAGTGAAACTTGTGGCAGCTAATGTAGTGCAGTAGTGTGATAATAGAACGGACGAGAATCGAATTCTGATCTTCACGGATTAAAGCCATCATTTTAAAGAAAAAGCTCTTGTGCATCAACTAATTTCGCACTGTACCTATGACTTTATTATCATTGGCCCTACGATTTGGTACCTACCGCAAAATTTGTTTGTTATCTATATACCTATATTTTAAAGAGGAAAAATTTGTTTGTTTAAAAAAATTAAAAAAAAAAAAAATTTTAAAAAAAATTTAAAGAGGAAAAATTTGTTTGTTTGCATTGAATAAGCTCTGAAACTACTAAACCGATTCGGAAATTTATTTCACTGTTGGGAAGCTACACTATCCCCGATTGCTATAGGCTATATTTTATCTGGTAGCGCTATATTGATCAATCACCGTATCGCTTTACAACCCGGTGGTCCCGGGTTCGATTTCAAGTTAAAAACAATTTAGTAACTATTTTTTAACAATTGATAGGTTTAAATTATCAATGACACTTAACATTATAAATACCAGTATAATAAAAGTGAGATCTGAATTCTGGGTTTTCCTAATACAAAACTAAGTCATAGAATAGATAATATTATCACCAAAATTGCCTGCACGCGAATTTCCGTGAAATAATGCCACTTGTAAATTAGTGATAACGGCATTTGATTTTGTAAATATTGTAAACTTGGTAACATTCAAGGCTATTAATTTTCCTTGTTGTGTTCATATTTTCCTGTAGTCCACTTAACGCAACACTAGCACTAGCTTTATATTTGAAAATGCATTTGTGAAACACCTTCGTGTAAAGTATTTTTTTTTTTTTTTTAACATTTAAGCACTTTGATAGTCAAGTGCTTAAGACATTAAATGTCACATGTCTCAAACGATGAAGGCAAACATCGTGAGGAAACCTGCATGTGTGAAGTCTGCCAATCCGCATTGGGCCAGCGTGGTGGACTATTAGCCTAACCCCTCTCATTCTGAGAGGAGGCTAGAGCTCAGCAGTGAGCCGAATATGGGTTGATAACGAAGCACTTGACTTTGATATCACTTGATGGGGTTATTTAGTAAATAGGTACAATAGAAGTTATATAGTTTATAATATTTAGGTACTGTAGAAGGTGAAAGACAACCTAGCTAGAAGCTATCTAGAAGGAGTTTGTGCTCCTACCATAGGTAGGCAATTATGGAGATCGGACCATGGTGGTTTTAGAAGGTGGTGTATTTATTTTATTTATATTTTCCTGTTTTTATATTTTTTTCTTGTTTCAATTTCGCATTGTCTTGTCTACACGGAATTTAGAAAATATTTATTTCCAAATTAAATAGAATCAGGAATAGAACCTCTTACGTTACAACAAAAAAACCGAAAAAAAACCTTATTGCACGAGAATGGTTACAGGTTTTTCGAAGGAAACTTTACACAAAGACTGTGTTTAAAAAATGACATGCAACATTTGGATTATTTTTTTAAAATAAAATAAAATAAAAGATACGTAATGCAAGGTTACACGTGTAACTTATCGCTTCAATATAAAATGCAACGGAATTCGTATAGTAGTATAGAACGAAACGCAAAAATTTTCATTATCGGAGGCTGGTGTCATCGACCCCGTTATCATTTCGGCAAGATTTGGGACTTGCATGCCGAATGACGGTAATTCTGTATAATAGTGATAAGTCGTGATAATTTTTTGAGTTGTACAAACGTAACACGCCTTCAGGATGTGAATACGATAATTGCGTCAAATTACAAGGACATTGAATGAAGATGTTTTTTTGCACATCATATGACTAACAGACACGCGCGACTTCGTCCGCGTAGTATTATTAAACTTGTAACTTTAATTTTTATTTGAAGAGATTTTTCGCTAAGCAGTTATGCATCTCTCTATAACTTATTTTTTTTCTTCTCTTTATTATCTGTATTTGTAGAATCGTTAAGCCAATATTCATATCTGCATATTGATTCTAAAATAATAACTACTAGCTGACGCTGCGCGGTTTCATCCAGTAGGAATACGGGGATAACCTTAGCCTTTTTCAATAAATGGGCTATCTAACACTGAAAGAATTTTTCAAATCGGATCAGTAGTTCCTGAGATTAGCACGTTTAAACAAACAAACCAACTCTTCAGCTTTATAATATTAGTATAGATAATAACTACGTTGATAACGAATCAATAATCATTTTAATTCATAGTAAGTTCGCCTTAAAGTTGCAATTTTCATTAATCCTTTCTTAGTAAGTCACAAAAAGAAACTGCTATAATGAATTTCAGCTCGCTGGTTTCAATAACTCGTCTGCTATTACAGTATACTCGACAGATATACTGAAATGCGCTATCATGATAGCGCATTTTAGTATATCTGTGACGCTTTGTAACAATGTTTTTTTTAACTCTACTATGTAACTCATAGTCTCATGTAACTTGAGTATGAGTTTTGAGTTCGTCTCAATCTCTCTCCCTATGCATACGAGAGAGATAGTGACGAATCTGAGACTCTTACTAAAAAGTAAAATCATCCTTACAGATTGGCGTTAAGTAAGTAGGCAGTAAGTATAAATGCGACCTTAGATATGAGGTGTCTAGAAAACGCTTAAATATTTCAAGTTAAAAGATCTCCAAAATTTAGGAATCTGGAATGACAGACGGAAGAAATTAATTTGCTTGGCGATGCGGTTCGGGTTATTCAATGCTCGTTAGTGAATTTGTTTATTTTTTCGTAATTATTTATATTAAAGTTCAATAAGTTATCAGCAACAAAGTAACAAGTGATACACAAAATGTCATTTAAACAGCAGTTATGTTGTATTTGCCTACGGAATTTTTAATTTTATTCGTATGAAACTAATCAGATTTAATTCTTTCTTTTAAATTATTTGCTTGTTTGTTTTAAACATTTTTTCCCAAGCTTAATCGTACGATACTAAGGCGAAACTTTTCTACCAGTTACTATTATTTGTTCGACAACTCACATTAGATGCTAAAAAATAGCCCTCCCTGCTAACTACCTATAACTTAAGGACATTTAGTAAGCTAGCTCTCAAGTTAGTTCTAAGTAGTTCTAGTAAAATTCTGTTAAAATCCTGAGGGACCATGGATTGTTCCGAGACGAAATCTCATCATCAATATCAACCCATATTTGGCTCGAACTGTTAAGCACGAGTCTCCTCTCCAAATAAGAGGGATTAAGCCAATAGACCACGCTGGCCTAATGCGGAATGGCAAACTTCAGACACGTAGAGAATTAGGAAAATTTTCAGGTATGCAGGTTTCCTCACGGAGTTTTTCCTTCACCGTTTGAGGCACGTGATATTTTTTTTTTTTAAATACTTTTAAGTTATGTGCACATAACTGAAAAGTTAGAGGTTCATGTCCCTAGGATTCGAACCTACGCCGTCCGGAATCGAAGGCAGAGCTCTTGACAGTGAACACAATTTTGAAAATTAAGAGCATATTTATCTCCATTCTATAATTCAGTTCCAAATCGGTTAATTAGTACACCCTTACCTACATACAAACTTTCTTCTTTGTAATATTGATGCGCAGAGTTAAAAACCTCTTCATTACTAAAAATCTATAATAAAGGAAGAGTTTCCTATTCTGTACGTTTATTATCCGAAAGTACAAGTTAAATTTTAACAATAAATTTACGTAATAACGCAACCTTCGCAGAGTTGTACGAACTCTTCAATTAGCAAGTATTGTACTGTTTGCAAAATCCATTTATCAGTGGCCTTCCCTACGCTTCTTGATAAAGCCTTCTTAACATTTATATCAGGCCTATCATATAAGTCGAATTTATGCTTCACTCTATGGTCTATGTGACGACGCAACGCGCATTTGAATACAGGAAGTATGTCAGTTTTATTTATATCAACTGATTGAAGGAGCAAGTATACCTAAGGTCCACGTGACCTTGGGTGACATAACCGGCGCCTATTGAGTATCCTAGCTCCTCCATTCATTTATTTATATAGCATAGCATTCATGCACTTTAAACATGTTACATGAAGCCTCGTTAGGGCATTGCTAATACATAATATACATTCATTCAATAAACTAAACAAAATTCAGGCACATCAAGAATGCCAGACATAATATTATCTTAAATATTATTTTTTGTGTCAAAAACAATGTTTTACGTATTATGTAATGTAATTTAATAGATAGTCTTTTATGTCGTAGATGCATTTTTCAATTTCCCTTTAAGTAACGTCAGTTTAGTTTCCTCATGTTTTCATCCTATATAGTTAGGGATGCCTAGAACATTTTGTACACTCGGGTGTACAAAATGTTCTAGGCAATCAGTTACTAGCAAGCTAATATTTCGTGAGTAGCTTCATCTCAATGAGACGATCAACTTTTTTATTTACGAAAACTCTTGATTCTGGCAGCTAACTGACTTACCAAGAAATTAAAATTTCAGAGCATCGAAACGTTCTAGGGATCCCTGAATAATAATATAGTAGCATCGTTGGTCCAGTGATTAGCCATGTGACTTCGGATCACGGTCCTGAGTTAAGTTATAAAAAACTACTATAACCCGATTTTGTAAAAAGGACGAAACAAGAAAGTATTTAAGATAGAAATCGAGAAATGCATAGGTATAAAATGACCAAGGTAGAGCAATATCTAAGTCATATTCTGTTGAAGGTAAATGAAACGAATGAACTGCACGAATTTATTTTAATAGTATTGGAATACACTCGTTCGAGAAAGTGTTACCGCAATGCTTTTTCTGTCGCCACGCAGCATTGCTATATTCTGGTCGAAGGGTATGTTTGCCAGAAAAAATGTAGGTATTTTATAAGACAATACCCAATACGAATGCCTCATCTCAACATTCTCAGTAGCATATATAGCGTAAGCTTGTTCCTTGCAGTACCTTCGTCGACATTGACACACAAATAGCATAAGATTTTCCACAGAAAACTAAATCAATAAACCGGCATCATACAACAAAAACTCGAACTTCCGATTGATCTAAGTACATCAACCTACTTTTAATGAGTGAAGTAGGAATAGTAAGTACTAAGTTAGATCTACGAGGGTGAATAGACGATAAACACTTCATTAAGCGACGGAATCCATTCAACAACGACCTCGACGATGCTGGGAATATCTTTTTATACGTACAGAATTCACACCGCGTTCTAACTGGGGGTATGATGAAGCTCACGTCTTACTACGGAAGGTCGTACATCCGATTTAAATCAATGAAGTGTCAACATCTATCAGTATAACCTATCTATTTGGATATATAAAACAAAGTTGTATGTTTGTTGTAGATGTAGTTACATTATTACAACATCTAGGTATATACCATGCCAATACTTCATATAGGCACAGTATATCTTTACTCTGATATAGGTATCTAAGGGTGCATGAAGTCGCGGTCGCTAATACTCATTATAGGGAGAACAAAATGATATGGATAAAAACACCCACATAAATAGAGAATAGTATGGAATAGTTAAGGCTATTTGTTTTTACGTTTGTTTAACAGGGTCAACGCAACTGCACGATTAATTTGAACAAATTGTAAAAAAATTAAAGTGTCTGTTTTGTCTTTGAAAATGTCAACAATAAGTATGGGGGGGTAAGAGCCGTGATAGCCCAGTGGATATGACCTCTGCCTCCGATTCCGGAGGGTGTGGGTTCGAATCCGATCCGGGGCATGCACCTCCAACTTTTCAGTTGTGTGCATTTTAAGAAATTAAATATCACGTGTCTCAATCGGTGAAGGAAAACATCGTGAGGAAAGGAGAATTATCTTAATTCTCTGCGTGTGTGAAGTCTGCCAATCCGCATTGGGCCAGCGTGGTGGACTATTGGCCTAACCCCTCTCATTCTGAGAGGAGACTCGAGCTCAGCAGTGAGCCGAATATGGGTTGATGACGACGAAGTATGGGTGTCAGCTATGAGTGTGGGTATAGGGGTGGAAATTTTTGTATGAAAGTGGTGACACTTTTAAAGTTATATGCACACTAATCGGTATACTGACTTGGTAAACTTTACCTTTTACTTTTGTAAAATATAATGTAGCTAAAAATTGGATGAAAGGTTACACATTGCAGTCATTATGAAATGCATTCGAAAACAACTGGCAAAATCGGGTAAACAAGTATTGATTATACATCAATAAATTGTTACATATTTTTTTCTAAATATTGAACTTTGAATTCAACAAAAACAATATATTCGGTAGGTATTCTTAAATAAATGTAAAGTTCAAGCGATAAATCAACTATGTTTTTCTCGAAAACATAGTTGATTTATCGCTTAGTCCGCGTGTTTTTGGGTACATTCATTAATTTGTATGAATCACACTCTCTTGTTTTTCAATTTAAATACTTGATACCTATCTTTATATTTTTGTATCTTTTATTTATTCCTCCGCCTATATCTAAATTTATCTTGTAACTAACATTTTACAGGTTTATTTAAACTAATCGTAAAGTTTGCTCCACGGTTTGCCCAGGTGAGCAAAGCAAAATTATGCGTGGTAGGCACTATGTATATTGTATTATTAAACGAGGGTATTATACAGTGTATAAAAACTTGGTCAGGGTGTCATGGATTAGTTTTATACGAACCTCTGAGGAATGAATTATATTATCGATTATGAACGAATTAATATCCCGTCTCGCACTTAACCAATTTTCGGGTAGATGTAACTACAATTTTATTTGAAGGCCAGAATTCAGGTGACAAAAGCTTGCAAAGTCCAAAACCAGGAAAGCAGACATTCGCTATACTTATAATAAATCTGTAGAGAGGTCAATTCTATACATGAATGAAATATATTTCCAAACTAACTATCATGGGGTGATTATTGATCGATACTAATACCAAAAATGCAATCATTAAAATTTTTGTCTGTCTGTATGTTTGTTATAGAAACAAAAAGTACTAGACGGATTATAATGAAACTTGGTACAATCATTCTTCATACTCCTGGGCAGGTTATAGTATACTTTTCATCACGCTATGATCAATAGCAGCAGAGCAGTGAAGGGAAATGTTGGGAAAACGGGAGAAGTTACCCCACTTTTACAGCGATACTACTGTAAGGGCTGGATTAAACGGGTCTAAGGGCGGGTCTAAGGGCAGACGAAGTCGCGGGCGTCCGCTAGTAACTAATAAACTTGAATCATCAACTTGTTTAAGCGCCGTAATAAACGAATGTTAATGATAATCTGTGATAAAATTGATAACACATAATTCAATCATGTATGTTTTTAAGGAATACATTATTTTTCCGTAAATTAACGTATTGTAGATTGTAAGAGATTACGATTACATATTATTTGTCTGTCTACAATAATGTCTATTTTATTATTAAATAATACCTAAATATATTAATTGACATAAAAATGTCAATTTCGTCTTGGTAAATACCATGTAATTAATTTTTTTTTTTAATTAAGGTTAAAATCTCGTAAGTACGGAAATGAAATTTCAATTATAACATTTTTCTGGAAGTGCACTTTGTGTATAAAAAACCAGACAAGTGCATGTTGGACTTGCCTAGCGAGGGTTCTGTATATAGGTACAGAAAAAATCTCATAACTACACATGTGTAGTTAAATCTTAAAATACAGAGGTCTGAAATTCAGGGATAGCACGGCATAAACTAAGCTATTTATAATGATCCTACGTATGGAACCCTAGGTAGGCGAATCCGACTAGCACTTCTCCAGCTTATTCACTATCTTTGACATATGCTAGTTGACGTATACGAAATTGAGATACTATGTAACAAATGTCATCCGGCGCTTACTGGTGGATACGATGATATCCACCAGTAAGCACCAGATGGAGTAGAGAGACATTTTGTCAATTGATTTGATTTTAATAGGTTGGTAATAAAGACAATAGTGGATAAACCAGCAGTTCTTTTTCGTATTGAATTACGGAACCCTGAATATATAAGCAAGTAACTCACCTTCGCAGTACAAGGTGACGTCGGCGAGACTCTCCGAGTTCCAGAGGTTCGCGAACGACGTGGCCAGGTTGGAGCCGAAACTGTTCCATTTGAGGCAGTACTGTTGCTGCTGAGAGTCCATGCCCGGGCCGCCTCGGATACCTGCCCTGCAGCGAGAGACGACCAACGTTAGACTGTTATGACACACACAAGAAACGGCTGACGTAGACGTAGTGGTTCGCGCGGTTGAATTAATCCCCGGAAATGGAGGTTTTCTTAGTTAGTCCAGGTTTGGCTGGTGGGAGGCTTCGGCTGTGGCTACCGCCCTACCGGCAAAGACGTACCGCCAAGCAATTTAGTATACCGGTACGATGTCGAGTAATAACCGAAATGGGTGGAAGCAATTTTAAAGCCAAATGTCAAAAATTAATCAAATTTATATCTGAGAAATACAAAACAAAGTATAGATAAATCATCATTATCATCATTAACAGCCGATGGACGTCCACTGCTGGTCATGGGCATCTTGCATGGACTTCCAAACAAAACGGTCTCGAGCCACCGGCATCCAGCGGCTCCCTGCAAACCTAACTAACACTGCGCTTTCCGGTGCGGGGTCGCCATTCCAGCACCTTTTGACCCCAACGCCCATCGGCTCTTCGAACTATGTGGCCTGCCTATTGCCACTTCAGCTTCGCGACTCGCTGAGCTATATCAGTGACTGATAGATAAATACAGTAAAGAATTGATCAAGTACTTTCGAAGTCTATGTTAACCAGACTTTCGTGTTTTGTTAGGGTTTTACTAAGGTTGTCACTTGTCAGCCCAATGTTAAAGCCTCATACCTTAAGTAAGTATGATAGGCAACTATGGAGTTTATTGTATAACTTTAGGTAAGCAATTATGCATTTTGGGGCTTAGTGGCTTTGGGAGGTAGCAGGTTTAAAGGGTCCAGACCCATAACCGTCCGAGTATAAATGCATTTTTACCCGACAAAACGGTAAGCTTTCTGACCTTCAAATACCTCTAGTATTAGTATTTATTGTATTTTTAGTTTCCAAAACAAATTCCCAAGTTAAACAACAGTTTGTACTTCTGTTTAAATTAAGACTCTAGTAATCAATAACGTAGGGAAATAAGGTAACGTGTAAATTTTTGATAGTTTCAATAACAGCTGTTAAGTTTCCACGCAACGTCCGTTGCTCCAGCGCATTATTTATTAATTCTCCCATTACGACGCGGAAACGCGTATTGATTGGCGGCAAGCGATAGTGGTATCAAGGAACTCCGAAAAAGTTGTTACGCAACCAAAGAACTGCCGCATTCGACCAGTGGTTTAACCAGCTTAAGAGTTTTTTTTTCGTGTTGAGTAAGTGCCGATGACTCCATGTGGGACCACTACGGCGTCACCGGGGGGTTTGGGCGAGCGCAGAAGCATCGCCTGATGAGACCCGAAGGCTGAAATAAAGATAGAGGACGAAACGCCTCTCTAAAGGCGTCTCCTATGAGACTCGGACCTCGGCTTAGAGAGCCATTCGGGAGGGGGTAACCGGACCTGAGTGAATCAGTCTGGACGCCCCAAGATCGTGAGTTAGAAAACCCACATCCGGGTGACGTTAGATATCGGGGACTAGTTACACAGCGTCTTCGCCGGCAAAGACGCTGTGTAGCTTGTTGCTTAAGAGGCTTATGAGCCGTGATAACCCAGTGGATATGACCTCTGCCTTCGATTCTGGAAGGTGTGGATCCGGGGCATGGTCCAGGACCTCCAACTTTTCAGTTGTGTGCATTTTAAGAAATTAAATATCACGTGTCTCAAAAGGTGAAGGAAAACATCGTGAGGAAACCTGCATACCAGAGAATTTTCTTAATTCTCTGCATATATGAAGTCTGCCTATTGGGCCAGCGTGGTGGACTAGTGGCCTAACCCCTCTCATTCTAAATGGAGACTTAAGCTTAACAATGAGCCAAAATATCGGTTGATAATGATGATGATGAAGAAAGGTTCTGGTTACCTACCTAGCTGGATGGTTCTATAGTGTTTATCGGCAACATAATTTTAGTGTTTATACGCTATAAGAGAGAAATTCGCTATTTTTATTAAAACCAAAAAGTAAGGATTGTTCAATTCAGATTTTTTGCTATTCTCTACAAAAATAAAACGATGAATCTCATGAGCACAATCTGTAAACTGACAAGTTATTACAACAATTTAACCACTGTACCAGAGGGTTGGGGTTATAGTTGAGAACGCTGCACTCGAAATTGTATGACGAATACATATACCTAGGACATATGATCCAGTTAGGTAGGTCCAATTTCAAGAAAGAGGTGAACCGCCGAATCTAACTCGGCTGGGCTGCATTCGGGAAACTTCGCGACATCTTTTCGTCCGAAATTCCTCAGTGCCTGAAGACAAAAGTCTTCGAACAGTGCGTGTTGCCAGCGATGACCTATGGTTCCGAGACTTGGTCGCTAACTATGGGCCTCATAAGAAGGCTCAGAGTCACACAACGGGCGATGGAACGAGCTATGTTAGGAGTATCTCTGCGTGATCGAATCAGAAATGAGGAGATCCGCAGAAGAACCAAAGTCACAGACATAGCTCAACGAGTTGCGAAGCTGAAGTGGCAATGGGCGGGGCACATAGTTCGAAGAGCCGATGGACGTTGGGGTCCCAAAGTGCTGGAATGGCGACCCCGCACTAGTAAGCGCAGTGTTGGCCGACCCCCCACCAGGTGGACTGACGACATCAAGCGAGTCGCAGGGATTCGCTGGATGCAGATGGCTCAGTATCGTGATGTTTGGAAGTCCCTACAAAAGGCCTATGTCCTGCAGTGGACGTCCATCGGCTGATATGATGATGATGATGATGACCAGAGGGTTTATCAGAGATAAATCTTTGTTAAATATTACTAAGTAAAGTAAATATTGAATAATTACGTTTTTTCTATGAATGATAAACGTATACCTACATCGTAAAGTTGTTTATCAATGAAACATGTTTTATTTTTTTATGGCTACAACTTGAATTTAATAACCTAATTAGTCTTCAACGTATAAAAGTTTTAAGTGAATCAATTACGATTCGGTCATCATCAATCAATAGTAAAATACATTAAATAGAATTTTAAAATTCGGTTATTTCACAAAAGCCGAATACTAGAAATAAACAAATTTTTAAGTTAACAAGCACTTTTGAAACGTTAAGTTTCGTTATTTGTAGATTCTAGGTTCATAATGCAGGTTCTGCGGAAAACAACAGGTAAGAAACTCAACAGTTGGTCTTTTAAAATAACCATTATTTAAAATATTAATTATTAATTCTACTTCTTGAGAGATAAAAGCATAAATGCATACTGCAAAATCCTGTTAGTACAGTATTACGTCATCATAGGGACAACGCCTGAAATAACGCTAACGTAAAAACCCGCAAACGCAAATGAAATGCAACACCAAACACCGAAGGCAAACAAAAGCGATGCAAGAGACACGAATAAAGCCAATAAAGTTACCTGTTGGACCGGCAACCTCGTAAATCCCACCGGACTTTATAATTTTGGACCATTTGGCCTAAAACCCAACCAGCACGAGCCGATACCGTATCGATTTGATTCCCAAGCACTCCGTTACAGTATAACTGTACATTTGCATGCGTGCACGTATACCGGGCCAGTAAACGTTGAGCCGTCGAAGCCTATTATTTGCGCTATGACCCCCGCTCGGGGGGGAGGTCAGCTTACGTTGGTGGGAGCGGAATTTTGGCTGCGACCCGGTTCCGGAATGCAGCACACGCGCACGCGTACTGAAGAGGGGGGAAGGGGGGACGGTTGCACCGAGTTGCGCAAAGTCCCGCGGCAACGGTCAGTGGGATAGAGTAATTACTGTGTAGACGCGACAACGTTCACCTTTTTTATTGGTACTCGTTAATCTCTGAAGTAAACCTGCTCTATGTTTATTAACGAGTTTGTACGTCACTTTTTTGGAGGTTGCTCCTTAGGAATGCAAAGATGGAGAGTTAAATCGAGCATTGTTGATATACGCACCTACCATTGAATGCAATAGACGCGTTTATTACCCCGATAGTAAATTTTACTACAATAGTAGTTATTAATTAATAGTAGCCACGGAGCCTATTTAACTAACAACAATGTAAGGAACCATTAACTTGTATCATTAGTTTAGATGACAAAATATTTAAATATATTTAAACTATTTGAGCACTTAATTTGGGTAAGCGTAGTGGACTACTGGCCTAAACCCCTTTCATTTGAGAGAAGACTCTAGCTCAGCAGTGAGCCGAATATGGGTTGATAATGATGAAGCACTTAATAATTTCATTAAAACAAGTTATTTTGATCATGGGTTATTTTATACTGAACTGGGCTTTTAACAGTATAGATAGCCGTATCTATAAGCAATACGCGTTTTAACTACTTTTAAAATTTGAATTAATCAAATAAAAAACCTCAATTACACACCAGTTTAGTTAAATTGAGTTTGGCAAATCATGATAATAAAATGCAAATTCACAAAACAGAATGAACATAGGTACTTGCTATTTATAACGTACCTATATTAGAAACAATTTGAAATTTATAGACAAGTTTTTGCCTATAGATCAATCGAAAGAATATATACCTAATATAATATTTATGTTATATTTTATTTAAATATTGGACGACCGCGACTTCGTCCACGAGCAAATCACTTTAATTACATTTTTATTTTTAATCCTTTTACACTTTACGAGTACATTAATAAGTGACAACTTCTTATAAACAGACTTGATGTAGGTCTCGAAAGATGAAAATAATTTTTCGTCATACTTTTTTCTCGACTGCAAGATAATTTTTTCCCTGAATTTATGATATTCAATTTGATTTTATTAAATAATTGTTGGTATTTTATTAAAAAGAAAACACAATAATAAATGAAATCTATTTAAATTAGGCCCACGTGGAAAGACGACAAGAATACTGGCTGCATTTCTACGTTAGAACCATCGTCCAACGTGGTTTACTCATGATGGTCCTTAGGCCTTAGCAGACATTAAGAAAATTAAGCAGGTTACAGGGAGCCGCTGGATGCAGATGGCTCAAAAATATGATCTCTGGACGCCCTTACAAGAAATCTAACATTAGTGGACGTACACTATATATAAATAAACAAATGAATGACCAAGGTTCTTTATGATACACAAATAAACTAAAAATAAATCTACTAAGTTAGTAAATATATTATTGTGTACATAAAAATGTTTACATGTAATCGTCGCGCACGTAATCGCCTTTGTGAAGAAAGCCGGAAAGTATTAGGAATGAGTAATGTTATGTACTTTTAAATATTATGTTTAATTACCGCATTTGAACATAATATCCTTATATTATTTATAGAATAACTTTCATCAGACTTTCCATATTTTACAATCTATATTTAATAATTTGGTGTCGTCTACTTCAAAATATCCAAGGCAAACAGTGCATCTACCAATGCATAAATTTAAGCAATGT
The DNA here is from genome assembly GCF_947172395.1 of Bicyclus anynana. Taxonomy (NCBI): domain Eukaryota; kingdom Metazoa; phylum Arthropoda; class Insecta; order Lepidoptera; family Nymphalidae; genus Bicyclus; species Bicyclus anynana. The sequence continues at coordinate 3,184,472 of NC_069085.1, read as the reverse complement.
ATTAAAACATTTACTAAGTCGAGTTTACTATACAATTATTGCATTTCATAATGATAAAGATGCTTGGAGGCTATACAGAAAGAAAAAGTAAAAAAAAAAATATAATAACTTTATTATATTATTCGCTATTCTCAGCAGAACCTGCCTTCCGAACCGATGGTGAGAGTTTACAGTACAGTGATATATGGCATTATATAAAAATAAAGATAATTCTTTCTTCCTAAATTTAGAACTACAAATAAAGCCTCATTATATTGGCCTACCAAAATAAATATTAATATTCAAGAATAAGCAGTGCTCACAAGTTGTGTCACTGTCCGCCCTTTATTCGGGTTACCACGCTCTGCGAACCGCGAAAATCATCGCAAGGCATTCCCTATTCAAATGTTATGGTAAATGGGAAAACTTCGGCAACCGAATATATTGAGATTTTCGGTCCGTGGAAATTCCACCTCCTACGTGTGCCTTGTCCCAACTTAAAGTGAATAAATGAATAAACACTTCATTTGTTTTTGTTTGTGAATGTAGATAAATGATAAGGTTATATAAATATAACCGTAACTATACTTTTTCAATCAATTTTTAAATAAATTAAAATATTAATTAAAAACATAGTTATTCAATAATAGTATCCGCATTGGGCCAGCGTGGTGGACTATTGGCCTAACCCCTCTCATTCTGAGAGGAGACTCGAGCTCAGCAGTGAGCCGTATATGGGTTGATAACGTAACGTAACGTATACCTATATTAAAAATAAATGGCAAATAAGTTTGTAACCGATATTCTCATAGGAACAGGATCCATGCGAGTAAAATCGCAGGGCTCATCTAGTTATATATTTCCAAATCAATACGATCAAAGCCACGGACAGTTGCTAGTACAGTATTATTTATAATATTAAATTATTCGTTAAAACTTATTATATTGCGAGTAGGTTGCCTCAAAATCTTGGTTAATAATAGTTTGGCCAGGATTTGATATAAAACACTTTTCATCCAATAAACAGATGGGTGAAGGTCGCTTCTAATAGGGATCTTAGATTATGAATTATTCCAAGTAATTATGGTTTCTTAGCAACCGCTCGTATGAGGACGATAATTTAATAATCTTTCTCTGTTGTTGACACTACATCAGTTTCACACATCAACGCCCCTGTCAAAGCTTGTATGTAAACCTTGACAGGCTTTGACAGCCAACGGAAAACGGTTATCATAAAATATAATGTCTTTACGCATTATGTTAATCATCATCAACCTATTTTCATGGCCCACTGAAGGAGCACGCATCTCTTACAGTGGAATTCATAATCGTTGTGGGGGCGCCCCCAGGGGATCGTTCACCCGCTGAGTGTCGAATTTAAACTCTATGCGTTTGAGAATTCGACACTCATCGGGTGAATGGTCCCCTGGTAACTTAAAGCTTAGACCAACCACGATGCTTTATGGCGATATTTCTTGACTTTGTTACGATTATTATCCAATAATTATTAATTACAGCTTTTAACACGCTCTCCGAGATACGAGAGTCATATATGCCTGTCCATGCTCTTCAAATAACACAGCATCACAGCTTTGAAAGAGACATTAGTATGGCGATAGCACAAAACATATGCGATTGACTCAGACGAATTACATAGGGACCAGCCTCGCTAGATTTTACGCGTATAAGATCAAAGATCTATCGCGTTTATTAAAGCTGTTTCTATAGAATAGATGTTTCATTGTTGTAATCGTTTTCGTCGTGTAAAGAGCTCCCTAATAGTGCCAGTTTGTGTAGATAAATGGGATGAAAAACGGTCAACAACTACTAGTTTACTAAAATATGATGTTACGTTTCATTTGTAAGTATCTCTAAGCTAATTAAATCAAATTTCTAATGAAAACAGTATTTCAAAATAATCGATTTCTCAGCCTGAACAGCAAAACATCGATCAAGTAATCAAATATTCCATGTAACAAGTAGAGATGTGTTAATTAGTCTGTGTAAAAGTTACACGTGTGTGTATTGCGAAATTTATACTTGTGTGTAGTGTAAGAATATATTTATTGGTGTTCAATATTTTCGATGTGTGAGTTTATCTCGTCCCCCTTATAAAACGACAGTCAATTTTGTTGCGATACAAGTCTATAGGTATTTGGTCCGAGGCGGTAATATTTTCCCACTTGTACAAATACCCACAAAGATCTACGTGTGTACTATAATCTCGTGACATAAAAATACCTAAATTTATGCGGACAAAGTCGCAAGCGGCCCACTAGTGTTTGATAGCGTTGACACATGGTGCATCTGACCTATTTTCATCTATTTGAGGCGCTCTATGTGACACAGAGAGCGTCTTTGTATTTGAATTAGATCGTGTCTGTTAACCTACTTGGGAGTTTACTAATGTTAAACTATACCTATTTGTTTTTTTACATCGCACTTTATATAACAAATCATATACATTTTTTTTTATTAGTCTTTGACTACAATTTTATCTGATGGTACGTGATGATGCAATCTAAGATGGAAGCGGTGTAACTTGTTAGGAGTAGGATGAAATCCACACTCCTTTTTGTTTCTACACGACATCGTGCCGGAACGCTAAATCGCTTGGCGGTACGTCTTTGTCGATAACTAATTACGGGCGAAGCCTCCCACCAGCCAGACCTGGACCAATCAAGAAAACCTCAATCAGCCCAGCTGGAGATCGAACCCAGGACTTCCGTCGTTTAGTACATTAAGTAACATGTTTTTTTTTATTCGGTACAAGTTATCCCTTGACTACAAAAAAATGAAAGCGGGCTAACTTGTTAGGAGGATGAAAATCCACAATCCTTTCGGTTTCTACACGACATCGTAGCAAAACGCTAAATCGCTTGGCGGTACGTCTTTGCCGTTAGGGTGGTAACTAGCCACCACCGAAGCCTCCCACAAGCCACATTGTGACGTCACTAAATGGACGACAGCATTTTTGACGTTTGGAAAATTTGATATAAGTCAACTACCCTATTATCTACGTGTGTTAAGTCTACTAATCCGCATTGAGCCAGCGTGGTGCCTTAGTCTACCAATAATCCCGCTCATTACCCGCCAACAATCCCGCACTAGACACGGGCATAAGTTAGTTATTTCTGCATATCGTCTCCAAAGAGTAAAAAAATCTTTTGTAGGTTTGGGTGTACTCTTCTATAACAAGATCCCCAAGACTGTGATGGACCTGCCAATGCATAGCTTTAAGCAATGTGTTAAAAAACATTTACTTAGTCGAGGTTACTACAACATTGATGAGTTCCTTAAAGATAAAAGCGCTTGGAGGCCATTGGATCAGCTTCCACCTTCACACAGGAAATAAAACTATAAGAAATTGTAATTGTTATCAATTGTAAATTATAATACTGTATGACTTTTTCAAAAGAGCAACTGTTGAGTTTCTTGCCGGTATCTTCTCAGCAGAACCTGCCTTCCGAACCGGTGGTAGAATCTTTACAAATAGTCAACTGACGTGTCAAAAGTGCTTGTAAACTGAGCCTACTTGAAATAAATGATTTTTGATTTTGATTTTGATTTTTTGATTTCATTCTGTGAGGATACTCGTGCTCAACAGTGAGCCGAATATAGGTTGTTAATGATAAACTCTGCCATTTTTCAGTTTCAGATCTATCAGTATTCAATCACTACTTACTGCATCGGCAACCGATTGTATTTTTAGAATGCATCATCACTTATCATCAGATGAGATCTCAGTCAAGCGCAAACCTGTCAATAGTAAAATAAGAAAGCCTATATCGCGATGATCTTGACAAATGAGGTGTCACTTGAATCACGAACTTCAAAATGAAAAGTGGAAATAAAGCTTGATTACTACGAGAATATAGGGTGTTTCATTTATGTCGCAAAATATAGTAATAAAAATTCTATTATTTCTGTTACGGCTTCACCTTTGTTTAGATTTAATTAAGTTATATTCAATTTCTAACAGCATGATAACATGAAACATGATAACTGGTTAAATAGGTAGTCAAAGCGTGACAGTGAAACGTTTTTTTTTAATTCTTTACAAGTTAGCCCTGCACTACAATGTCACCTGATGATGCACTCTAAGATGGAAGTCGGCTAACTTGGTAGGAAAAGGATTGAAATCCAAACCCCTTTCGATTTGTACACGACATTGTACCGGAACGCTAAATCGCTTGGCTAAAGTCTTTATCGGTAGGGTGGTAACTGGCCAAAGCTGAACCCTCCAGACCTGGACCAATTAAGAAAACCTCAATTGACCCAGCCACGCATAGAACCCAGGACCTCCGTCTTGTAAATCCACCGGAGATACCACTGCGCCACGGAGGCCGTTAATCAAACTCACTATCGCATTTGGCACCCTCGTTTTTTTATTTTAAGTTTTCTACTTTAATTGTCATCATTATCTAATAACATTAACTGATGTTCCAAAACTGCTTGTAACTTAAATTGACTTTGACATTTGAATTATATTTCTAAAATGAAATCATGTGTTATTAATCAATTCGTAACAGTAGACCGTTTGATGGTTTTAAAAATCTGTACCAATTAACTGAACAGCCTGTATATAGAAATGCGATACGAACAGGCACATAGCGTGCAATATTCGTCTGAAAAAAGCGCTTTTTATGTAATGTCACGCTCCCTTCATTTTCCGTCTAATCATTTACCATAAAACGTTTTTCTCTCCACATAGCCGGTTCAAGCGTCGGCCTTGACTGTAAAACTGAAAGTAATCTCGCTACTGACTCTCTGTATAAAATATTGTAATACTATTTGTTCACTGCGGATTCACTCGCGTATTTCAGGCAAGTTGAAAGCTCCTAAACTACCCTAACACGAAATAAAAACCTGTCTGCAGAAAAAGATCGAAACACGGCTAATAAATAGGAAATAAAATTAAGTATATGCTTTGACACATTAGCACCGTGTCAGGGAAACATAATCAAGACCGGGAGCCGCAGCAGAAAAAACTTAAACCGGTAAGGCACAAGTATGCCTCTCTGACTGAGTTACATATTTGTTCCTTTTGCCGTGGAGACCCTTAGGGCATGGAGTCGCAGTGTCAAAAAATTTCTTCGAATCATTTCACCGCGGCTAGTTACGCGACAGTAACTCACTGGCTCATTTTTACCCGACCGCAAGAAGTTATTTTTTTCGCGCGTATCTTGTATGTATGTATGTATTTATGTATGTATGTAATATTCTTTATTACCTCATATCTTCCAAACCGCTGAACGGATTTACGTAATTATGATATCGTAAGATTTGTCTTTATAACCCAAGTGTTCTTAGATAGGTGAAATTAAAAAACCAACACTGACCGATGACTGTAGGACGCTATAAATTCGAGGCGAAAAAAAATTTGTTTTCGAATTTTGCAATACGGGTATTAAATTCAAGGGCTCATCATGAGGATTTAAAAATGGCCATATTAAAAAAACGTACAATTAGAAAAACGTTATTTATTAATCGCTTTAAGAAATTTAGGTGCGAGCAGGTTAGGTTAGGCAGTCGGGTTTTCTAATTTTTTTTAATTATTGACTTGTTTCCATACTATAACTATAGAACAAAGAAAACTCTACTTCGGCTTAAAAGGCTTATATTATTATAAGATAATAGTCCAAGTTAAACATGAGTGTGTGCTGCTTAGAGTCGGCAGCTCACGTCAGATGTGTGTGTTCACTATGCGTATACGTATGCGTGGTTACGCAATAAGTCGAGGCGAATGCAGACCCGTTTTCTAAATTTCCAACGCGCCTCTAGATGCATTTATGTATTCGGACGCTCGCGGGTCAAATTGTTGTCTAAAACAAAGAGCAACCTAATGGACGGATTGTATTTTTCGAGTGTATGTATTGTAGATGTATTGATATATTATATTATGCGAATATCTATGATTTTTGTACACATTGTATATTCTAAATTATGTGATGATTGATGATGATTATTTGACGTTTGTCAGTCCATCCTAACCATTCCTTGATTAGCCTATAAGCTATTTAAGCAATTGCTTAGGGCATGCCGTCTAGGTGGCGAGGCGGGCAAGAAGAAAAACGAGAACATGAAAATTAAAAAGCAATTTCAAAAACCGCACGTTAAGACGTGTGGATTGTTGATTGATACAATTTAAAAAAAAATTTACTTAATCACCTTAATCACTTAGCCTTAGTTACTTGACTTCATGGCAACCCTTCGAAAATCACTGATCAAACTTTAAGTAGTTACATCGAAATTTCTCGGGATAAGCCACAGAAAATAAAAAAAAAATGTTTATACATCAACACTTTAGGGTTTGGAGACTAGAAACCAGTTAAGTACCTTTGTATTTTATTATTGTTGTAAAGCACACAAAAAATCACAAAAAAGCCCGCGACTTCGCGTTCCCGCGATTCCCCGTGGAATTCAGTTTTTCACAAATCCCGCGGGAACCATGGATTTTTCCAGGATGAAAAGTAGCCTATGTGTTAATCCAGAGTAAACTCTATTTCCATTCTAAATTTCAGCCAAATTGCTTCTGTAACCACAGCGTAAAAGAGGAACAAACATACTTACACACTTACACACAAAGTTTTGCCTTTATAATATTAGTGTGATATACATATTTTGCATAAATAAATTTCCATCGCACATTTTCCTCAATTTAAATGTACGTATTTATTGCACTTAAATCATCTAAAATGCCTATAATATAAATTAATTTAACTGCGCTTGTCTATTTATTGTGGTTTTATTTCTCTTTGACCTATTTATAGTGCATTCGTCATACCTATACATTCCGCGGTTACAACATGTTTTTCCAAAATACCATTTTTGGTATGTTACTCATAGTTTGTTAGTTTATTTTAAAAAATCATTTCGTGTAAAGGAATTGTTGTTGTGTTAATTAGATGTTGCTTATGCATTGGTCGATCATAATACTACCTATACTTAATATTGCATATACTCGTACTTATTATATTACCAGCGAAAGCCCGCGACTTCGTCCGCCCGTAGACCTCTTTAATCCATCCCTTACTGTAGTATCGCTGTAAAAATGGAGTAACTTCTCCCGTTTTCCCAACATTTCACTTCACTACTCTGCACCAGACGAAGAGGTCATATCCACTGGGTTCAAGTTGGTAAGTAGGACAATGCAAATAATATTAAAGTTGCATGAACAAGCTAATGATCAGGAACTCCGGATGAGTTCAAACTAGTCAGGCACATTCCTACAACGTGACTTTAGTCATTGATATATCTTTTGCAATACTATTTGTATAATAGATGAGGTTTAAACCCAAACCGCAGAATGTTGCTGGGTTGACAATTTCCCAATACCTACTCATTTAGACAATAATTAAATTCATTATTTTCAGTCATGACGTCCATATTCGGCCCACTGTCTCTTCACGCACGAGTCTCCTATCACAATGAAAAGGTTAGCTCTTAGTCTAGCACGCTGGCCCAATGCTGATCGGCAGACTTCACATACGTAGAGAATTAAAAAAAATCTCAGGTATGCAGGTTTCCTCACGACGTTTTGCCCTTCACGTTTGAGATTCGTGATTTTTATTTTCTGAAAATGCTCATAACTGGAAAGTTATGTAAGTACCCGGACCAGATTCGAACCTACGCCCTCCGAATCGAAGGCATAGGTCATATATCCACAGGGCTATCACGTCTCATCTATCGCGTTATTTTCAGTATTTCAAATTAAATAAGGATAAGTTAGCTTAAATTCCGTATGTATTCTTTCTCAATTAAAAAAAAAAAAATTAAATAGCTATTGGTGCTTGTTTGTTAAGTCATCATCATCATCATTATAAGCCGATGAACGTTTACCGCTGGACATAGGCCTCTTGCATGGACTTCCAAACAAAACGGTCTCGAGCCACCAGCATCCAGCGGCTCCCTGCGACCCGCTTGATGTCGTCGGTCCACCTAGTGGGGGGTTGATCTGCGCTTTCCGGCGCGGGGTCGCCATTCCAGCACCTTGGGACCCCAACGTCCATCGGCTCTTCGAACTATGTGGCCTGCCCATTGCCACTTCAGCTTCGCGACTCGCTGAGCTATGAGCTATGTGCTATGTTTGTTAAGTATTTTACTTAATTATCCTGGTTAAAAGTTTTACAAGGGAAAACGGTCTGCTAAGCTTGATGAGAGTTAAGCTTTTCCTCTTCCTTAAGTTATCAAAATAATTAATTATTAAAATCGCTGTGTACTTTCCCGTACAACATTCTATATTACTACCACAAACAATATCAACTATTTTGAGGTTTGGGATTTCCTTATTTGACTAATTTATCTTATTTATTTTAATTTCCCTATTTGTTAAATTCTGAAGAGCAATTCTTGTAGGCAAGTTCCTATAATATGTCACCTCTCAGCTCCAATAACGAGATATCTCGAAAAATACTCTACAACAGGATGCTGTTTGAGAGGAGGTGACAAAGGTCAAAATCACGGTTGAAAACCTAATAAATATAATGCTGCAAGCGAGTGACAAATGGGACGCAATTAAGATGTACTTAGAAAGCGTAATGAAAACAAAGGAGAAGGATGAAAGAGAACTGGGAAAGTGAAAGAGGCAGTGACGCTGGTGGTAGGCTAAATGGCAGGTACACTAGCGTTTTTGGAGGTAGGAGGGTTTTTAGCCGGTAGGAGTCCGGCACTACCCAAACGGGTGTCCATGAGGATTTTCCCCCCTACGAAAAAAAAAAAAAAGGATGCTGTTTTTGGAAAGTTAAACAATAGCCTTCTGTAAAATTGTTTTTCGAGATAAATCACGACAATGTAGCAATGAAATATGTATACTTTTAAAAGTATTTTTTAGAGAGATTTAAAATGAAAATTTGCATTTAGGTTAATTTTTAATTGATACATATTTAGATATTAAATAAGTTAACTTGGGATTTTTATCAAGCATACATCTATATTTTAAATTCAAGTATAAAATTAACAAAATAAAATATCTATTTCATTCAAGATAGATTTTAACGAAACAAAAGCTACAGTCAAACTTAACTACATGTCAGGTGGATACAAAAAAAAAACTTTCTAGTGCATCGCTTTTCACGGAGCGGCGCGCGGTGCGGTACGCGGGGAAGGGGGATGTCAAAATAGAAAGTTGCAATAGCTGCATTGCGTATACGCACCGTTGCGTTTCACAATACCGGCTAGATCATAGGTGGGACAAAGCGATCTACGGTTTCATAAGCTTCTTATAGCGTATAGCGATTCTTTATTATTTTTTTTTTAATTCTTTACAAGTTAGCCCTTGACTACAATCTCACCTGATGGTAAGTGATGATGCAGTCTAAGATGGAAGCGGACCAACTTGTTAGGAGGAGGATGAAAATCCACACCCCTTTCGGTTTCTACACGGCATCGTACCGGAACGCTAAATCGCTTGGCGGTACGTCTTTGCCGGTAGGGTGGTAACTAGCCACGGCCGAAGCCTCCCACTAGCCAGACCTGGACAAATTAAGAAAATCTCAATCTGCCCAGCCGGGGATCGAACCCAGGACCTCCGTTTTGTAACTCCACCGCGCATACCACTGCGCCACGGAGGCCATCAAAACGACAAGTTGATTGCAATCTAACCTGAAGTTAAATGCAGTTTAAGACGTAGGTTAACTTCAAGTAGTAAATAAATTGCAATTTTAGAATTCAAACTATGGTGAGTTTTATTCATATTAATTGATTATGAAACACAGCTCAAACTCACGTGATATTAGGTCGGAGTATGCCCGACTAGTTTCGAATCCATACGGGGCCTTTAGTCATGAGCTGGTTCTTGCAACGCGGCACGAATCTTTCGAAACTAGTCGTGCATACTCCGACGTATCACGTGAGTTTTAGCCGTGTTTCATAATTAAATTGCAATAAGTTTGACTTTAACTATTTGTCCAAAAAACGTGTTGCATTTAAAGCCTACACAAAGATGTACGACATTCTTGACCGATTTTTGTTTAAAACACACTCTTGTGTTACTAGAACCTTTCACTCGGCTGCAAGCTGACGTCGGGTGCCCTACTTAGACCGTCCATTCATACTTTTCGATTCCACAACATTGGATAATATTACGATTTGTAAATGCTTCAATAGCCTATGGTTAAGGGGCCGGAATCGAATCCGAAAAGTTAAGACATCGATACCTGCTTGTTGGACTGTTGTCGTCTTAACACAATTTATTCGTATCGAAGGTTATGGTATCATTAGTCAATCAAATAACTTTATAATGAATTTTCACAGTGCATCATCATCCAATGAATTTGTGAATACAAATGAATTGATCAACGTTATCCTGTGTTAACTCCCTCATCATCATATCAGCCGATGGACGTCTACTACAGGACATGGGCCTTTTGTAGGGACGTCCAAACATCACGATACTGTGCCGCCTGCATCCAGCGAATCTCTGCGACTCGCTTGATGTCGTCAGTCCACCTGGAAGGGGATCGACCAACACTGAACTTTGTAGTGCGGGGTCGCCATTCCAGCACATTAAGACCCCAATGTCCATCGGCTCTTCGAACTATGTGCCACTTCGGCTTCGTGATACGTTGAGCTATGTCGATGACTTTAGTTCTTCTGCGGATCTCCTCATCTCTGATTCGATCACGCAGAGAATATACTCCTAGCATAGCTTGTTCCATCGCCCGCTGTGTGACTCTGAGCCTTCTTATGAGGCCCATAGTTAGCGACCAAGTCTCGTGACTGGCAACACGCACTGTTTGAAGACTTTTGTTTTCAGGCTGTAGAGAGTATTTACGATCGAAACATTAAACATGGTCAAAAGTAATATGATCAACCGTTCCTTCCCATAGAGCGATCGGAGATATACATAAATACGTACTTAATGCAAATGTAAGAAGCATTGTTATTCAAAATAATCGCGAACAATATAGAGTAAGTTCCGTGTTAGTACAATAGAATTACGGGCGCGATTATTGTATAACTTCCCATTTTGAAAAGAAACCAAGACATCCTTGACCCAAATATGGGTCGCACCCAAATCGGGTGAAACCTGTTTCCTGGACAGTTAAATCCCACAGGTTATTTCTCTAATTGCTGCATTTATCGTTCCGTTAACGAAATCACGTAAATATTTTGTCAAGGCTAAGTTTTACGTCATATTTAGTCTTTTTAATTCAATAACAGGTTGATTGTGACCTCGCATGATGTTAAATGACGCTGCAGTCTAAGAAATTGCGATATTTTCTATGTAGAAGTGCAATAGAACTTGGCAATGAGTTTTTACAGGTTTGGTGAAATTTCAAATAACCACGGCCGAAGCCTCACTGGATACTGGATACAACATTTGTTTATTATCAAAACGCTATATTACCAATAATTCAATCATTTCAATTTATTTAAATAAAAGCTTATTTTTCTTATTGAAAAGTGAAGTTGAAAACGGAAATTTAGCGTAGTTACTTAGCGTTTTTACTAATACTAAACAAGGACACCGAAAGAGACATCTGAATTCTTGATTTTTTGTAATAAAAAACTTCCTTCATTGAAATGATAATCGTTCAAATTCATCAATTTAATGATTAATGGGTAAACAGCTAATCATCCTCTGTTTGCCCCCTGGGTTGATATTTTTTCCAAATTCCAAAATATATGCCCTTTCCAATAAAAAAAAAATTATCAAAATCGGACCTCTCAATAAAAAGTTATTCGTGTTCATACATGAAAAAATATACGCGTCGAATTGATAGCCTTTTCTCCGTTTTTTCGACGTTTGAAAAAAATGTACTTTAAAGCTTTTCAGTACTTTTCATCGAAGTCTTTTTCGTATAGACGAAATACTCATTTATATTTCTAGTAGTGTTGTTGTGTTAGTGAAAATGCTCATTTTCGCACGGGGTCCAGCGGTAGCGGCGGAGCGGAGAGGGGGCACAAGGACATTTTACGGGACCTTCGAGTCTCGACGCTTACGTAACTCCACAAGGTCGAAAGAGGAATTAAATGTAACACGTGCAAATGTTTGCCCAACATTTGATACTGACGTACAATGTAAGTATTACTTACTTGTTTGAGTGACAGATTTCCGCTTGCGATCTCATGTGATGGTAAATAATGACAAAAACATAAAAATGATAGATCACTTTGTCTAGGCTTTTCATAAGTTACTAGCGGACGCCCGCGACTTCGTCCGCGTGAAAATGGATATAAACTTTCAACGCCTATTTCATCCCCTCACAGGTCGAAGTTTAAAAAAAGCTAGAACAAATGTTTAATTATGTCTTATCAAGTGCTTAAATATAAAGTTTCATGGTTTTATCTTTTAAAATTAAGAAATCCCATACAAACTTTCAACCTCTATTTCAACCTCTTTATCCCTTTTTTTTTCGCAATAATCCTTTCTCAGGGTTTGATTGTCAGTGCCAAATTTCATTAAAATCGGTTGAGAGGTTTAAGCAGGAAAGCGTAACAGACAGACAGACAGAGTTACTTTCGCATTTATAATATTAGTAGGGATTTCTTTTTACAATTAAAATAAACTTTATTTGTTGTAATACATTAGATACCAAAGGGTGCTCAAACCAATAGACTAGTAAAATATTACGTTAGTGCATAGATGTATCTATGCACTAACGTAACTTTTTATTTTTTTATTAATTTTTTATTAAGGTTATTTTTTATTAGAACCGTTAAAACAGTTAATAGTGTTAAAGTAGAAAAATTTGACACTTTTTGAAGATTTGTTGAAATTTATTTGTTTTTCCCATTTAAATAAGTAAGCAAAATTCATAGATGGTATGGTGCCTTTAAATTTTTACCGACAAAATGTTCCTTTTACAAATAATATTTTTGGTACTTCCTACCAAATGATATTTTTCCTACAGCAAATGCTGGCAACCCTACAATTAAAGGAGGCAATACAAGGACTCATACAGGCCTTCTACGTTACGATACTGTACAAGGTTACGGAAATTCATTGCGTTAAAAGGTTATTGATACTCAAAAGAGATAAAGTAGTAAAAATATTTAAATTTTTCAATTCAATGAATAGAAAAATCTTCCGTACCCTTCCGCCTTTGAAAAAACACAGCTAAAAATATCGCCGAGATTACATGTCTTTGTAGTTTTAAAGGTACCACAAAAAGGTTTACGAAAAAGATAACATGATATTTGTCGAGAGGATATTTAACAAAGCCATTCTATAATGACACAAATATCTAATATATAAAATTCTCGTGTCGCGGTGTTCGAACTTGAACTCCTCCGAAACGGCTCGACCGATTTTGATGAAATTTTTTGTGCATATTCAGTAGGTCTGAGAATCGGCCAACATCTATTTTTCAAACCCCTAAATCCTAGGATAGGGTAGTGGTAGGGTAGGGGTATGGTATAGGGATAGGGTAGGGGTAGGGTAGCGGTAGGGTAGGGGTAGGGTAGGGGTAGGGTAGGGTAGTGGTAGGGTAGGTTTATGGTATAGGGATAGGGTAGGGGTAGGGTAGTGGTAGGGTAGTTGTAGGGTAGGGTAGGGTAGGGGTAGAGTAGAGGTAGGGTAGGGGTAGGGTAGGGTAGGGTAGGGGTAGGGGTAGGAGTATGGTAGTGTAAGGTAGGGATAGGCAAGAAGTGCAAATAAATAAATTAATAAGTCAAAGCGAAGCTTGAGCGAGTCCGCTAGTATCGATATAATTTTCCACTCGACAAACAAATACAAACTGCGAGTATTAACGCGGTTGTATTCAAATGCAAATTTACTGTAAAGGAAACTATGTCACTCTACTCGTATTTATATTATATACGTATATTATTTGTAGATGTTTATCTTTCTTTTTCATTTATTATCTATTAGGTATTTAAATAGCTCAATGAAAAGCAATGAGGTCTAGGTTGGAGCACACTTGAAGACGTCTTTACTCTGGTCTTGAAGGTGCAATAAATGTTTTCTTAGTATTGATATTCTACTTTTTGAGGACGACTTTGGTTTTGGTGGTAGGATGTACTAATATGTTGCGTCTCAGTGAAACTGAATCAGCATTAGAAAAGCAGCTATATATGTTTATCTATACTCGAAATTTACTTAGATGACTTTTTTACACAACAATAATGGCCGACTATGAATCAAAGACAATCAGTAGGGTTGAGAAGTTAACGGCGGGCATCGGAACGATATCAAGTAGGTATCGTTATAACTGAAATACCTAAACTAAAACATCCGTTACTATACAACGTTATCTTAAAAAGGAACGTATAGTAACGTTTGTCGGTTGTGTGCATTTTAAGAAATTAAATATCACGTGTCACAAACGGTGAACGGTGCACGGTTTATGCCTATGGGTACGCGTGGTTAAGAAATGGGGTAATCTTTTTTTATTATTATTATAAATATACTTAAACAATACACATCACTTTCTAGCGACGATCTGAACAACAGGTTCGTGGAAACTGTCCATTCCGTTGGGTCTAAGTTCTATAAGACCCACCGTGCGAAAAGAACCAAAAAGTTCTCGGACCAAACACTTAAACTCATGGAAGAGAGGCAAGAAATGAGATTACAGTCTTCAGCAGATGCGTCAAAATACCGACAAATCAGTAGACAGATCTCTAAGTCGCAAACCAGCGACTTGCGAAATTTCAATACCGAGCGTATTAAAAATGCGATTGAAAATAATCGAGGCTCGAAAGTTTTCGCCAGAGATCTGTCTATTGGACAGAGGCAGCTGACGCGTTTGAAGACCGAACACGGTAATCTAATTTCTTCCAAGCCCGAGTTATTAAGTGAGGTCGAGAAGTTCTATGGACAGCTATACACGACTACTCAGCAGCCTGTTGCCAATTTGGCTAAAGACCCCAGAGCCAAGTTGACCCGACACTATACCGAAGATATCCCGGACGTCAGCCTATACGAGATTAGTGTGGCTCTCAAACACCTGAAGAACAATAAGGCGCCAGGTGAGGACGGGATCACAGCAGAACTCCTGAAAGCGGGTGGAAAACCGATACTTAAAGTCCTTCAGCGATTGTTCAATTCCGTCATTCACGAGGGCACGACGCCTGAGGCGTGGCATAGGAGCGTGGTGGTTCTGTTCTTCAAAAAAGGTGACAACACCTTGCTGAAGAATTACAGACCCATCTCGCTGCTAAGCCATGTTTACAAATTGTTCTCGAGAGTCATTACGAATCGTCTCGCTAATAGGTTTGACGACTTCCAGCCTCCCGAACAAGCCGGTTTCCGAAAAGGCTTTAGCACCATAGACCACATCCATACGCTGCGGCAGGTTATACAGAAGACTCACGAGTATAACCAGCCACTTTGCTTAGCGTTTGTGGACTATGAGAAAGCCTTCGATTCGGTGGAAACCTGGGCTGTGCTAAGGTCATTGCAGAGATGCCGAATTGATTACAGGTATATCCAAGCGTTGAAGTGCTTGTACGAAAACGCCACTATGTCAGTCCGTATTCAGGATCAGACTACGAGGCCAATCCAGTTGCAGCGAGGAGTGCGTCAGGGAGATGTGATCTCTCCGAAGCTATTTACCGCCGCACTGGAAGACGTCTTTAAGCTTCTGGACTGGAGCGGACTTGGCATCAACATCAATGGCGAGTACATCACTCAACTGCGGTTCGCGGATGATGTAGTCATCATGGCACAGACTCTGGATGACCTTAGTACCATGCTCAATGACCTCAGCAGCGTTTCTCAACAGGTGGGCCTGAAAATGAACATGGGCAAAACAAAAATAATGTGTAATGCTCATGTATCGCTCCACCCAGTTATAGTTGAGAACGCTGCACTCGAAATTGTAGACGAATACATATACCTAGGACATATGATCCAGTTAGGTAGGTCCAATTTCGAGAAAGAGGTGAACCGTCGAATCCAACTCGGCTGGGCTGCATTCGGGAAGCTTCACGACATCTTTTCGTCCGAAATTCCTCAGTGCCTGAAGACAAAAGTCTTCGAACAGTGCGTGTTGCCAGTGATGACCTATGGTTCCGAGACTTGGTCGCTAACTATGGGCCTCATAAGAAGGCTTAGAGTCACACAGCGGGCGATGGAACGAGCTATGTTAGGAGTATCTCTGCGTGATCGAATCAGAAATGAGGAGATCCGCAGAAGAACCAAAGTCACCGACATAGCTCAACGAGTTGCGAAGCTGAAGTGGCAATGGGCGGGGCACATAGTTCGAAGAGCCGATGGACGTTGGGGTCCCAAAGTGCTGGAATGGCGACCCCGCACTAGTAAGCGCAGTGTTGGCCGACCCCCCACCAGGTGGACTGACGACATCAAGCGAGTCGCAGGGATTCGCTGGATGCAGGCGGCTCAGTATCGTGATGTTTGGAAGTCCCTACAAAAGGCCTATGTCCTGCAGTGGACGTCCATCGGCTGATATGATGATGATGATGATGATGATCTAGCCCCAAAGTAAGCATACAGAGTAGCTTGTGTTATGGGTGCTAAGATAGTTGATATTATAGTATTAATATACAATTATATACTACATATAAATACTTATATACACTCATGTTCATCACACAAATATTTTCCAGTTGTGGGAATCGAACCCACAGCCGTGGATGCAAAAAGCAGGGTCACTACCCACTGCGCCACGCGGCCGTCTCTTTCTTTAATCTTTTGGGGACGTACTAACGTCCAAGATTTGCTTATACTTCAAAAAAGTGTGCACGTATCCACGTACATACTGGGTGTAAGGGACATGATACCGAAAACTGCGTGAAGAGGTTAAATTTAGTTTCCACAACGATATTTTAAATAACAATTACGTGGGAAATGAGAAAATTCAGATTTTGAAAATTTTGAGCACGCAATGTACAGCGAACAATGCGATAACAACGCTCCGCAATCTACTGTGTACGTACGAGTAGGTACGTACGCATCGACAGCAAATCGGCTGGTTACACTTACCTATCTAATACCTATTTTTTATACTTTACAAGCTTTTAACTAGGTACAGGTAATTAACTTACTTCAGGTTGTTTCTCGTTTACGAGACGTTCTGTCGTCATAGTAGGTACAATATTCATGAGTACTGAATTGATTTGATCTAAGCATTTCAAGACTTCTCAGTCAACACACACAAACACACACAATACAAACGACACAATTGTATGAGTATTCGTTACAGAAAATCACTACTAACATAACATAGAACATACACAAAGGTTTTTGAATTTTGGTTTGTTTGTCAACAGACCGCCGAACACGAACTAAAGAAAAAATAGCGTAGCGTCTAGCGAAAGGACCTAAAGTTTCAATATTTTGAAAATACCTATTAACCACGCCACGCGGCTTAGGTTAGAGAGAGATAGCAATTATTTTCCTCGGCACCGGCGGCGGTCGGCAATACAACGTCGCGCAGTTTGTTTGTGACTTTGTATAGATAGATACCTATTAGTCGTGACCTGCCTATTTGACCTCTTGGAAAACAGCTGATCGCGCGCATTTTGCAAATTAAATTTACATTGCTAGTTTTTGTTAAAATCTTGATTTGACGATTTTTATTAAAAATCGTATTGAGATAATGTTATCCATACCAGTGTTTGAATAATGCTACTATTCGTAAGATATCTTTTACGCTATAGAATAACGTGAGCATATGTATT
This sequence comes from Bicyclus anynana, assembly GCF_947172395.1. Classification (NCBI taxonomy): domain Eukaryota; kingdom Metazoa; phylum Arthropoda; class Insecta; order Lepidoptera; family Nymphalidae; genus Bicyclus; species Bicyclus anynana. Next base: position 3,166,904 of record NC_069085.1, on the reverse strand, counting down.
GTATAACATTTTTATTAAAAAACTATTTTTTAAAATAAAATGATTATAAAATATTTCATTTTCCCATCTTTAAACTAACAACATATCAATTATTAAAGAATCATTCATTATCATTTATCGATAAGTTAACGCTCGATGTTATTTACCCATCCTTACTTTTCATAGACAATCTAGCGTTACGAAATGTCAAATTGCCGTAATCGTAGTTAAGCTGTGCAAATTAATCTCGTTGTGATTTTGTTTTTCTGAAAATAAATGTGAATAAATCGTAAATTCGGTGTAGTTTTTGGTGTAATTCGTACTGTACGCGTATAATAAAGGATTTAGACACTTTGTTCTTTAGAAATTACGTATAACGTAAGTGAAATATGTGATTTTAGTGACAAGACGGGTTTGTTTTGGTGATTAGACTTCTAAGAAAATTTTCGGTATATAATATAATAAGGGTTCCTTGTGGACTACGGAATACTAAAAAGATAATACGAAATCTCAAAAACAGCTAGACGTACAAAGACTATTGCAGAGGGGCCATTTCCCTCTTTACTATATTTTTAAGTGTACTACCGATTATTAAGACATTTGAGGAATAGGGTTGCTAACCGAAGCGGTGTATTTATCTATTTAATTAGTTAAATCAAAATTCTCTGAAAAGAAGAAGCAGATACGAAAAGATTTTTTTTTTTCTATTTATTTATTTCAGCGTGCTACTATCGCTAAAGCGACCTCTTCCAGGTAACGTGCGGTCAAAGAATTTATTTGAAGTTCTATTAATAATATTTAAAACAAACTAGCTTTTGTTCACAGTTTTCTCGCGTAAAACTAAATTTAAAATATAAAGTAAAATCCGTAAGACGACATAATGTTTGTCTATATTATAAAAAGATTTAATTTTTCTGGATGAAAAGTAACCCAAAGCTAAAAGTGGATACGACAATAGTCATATGGGCTTTATATGGACGTTTCTTTTGCTATGGTTTAATATATTGTAATTCAACGTCAACTGGTTAAAGTTTATGGCTTATCTTTTTATACAAATTTTTAAATTTTTCTTTAAGAGTAATAACGGCTCGATTAGGTTTCGTCCAGATAAAAAAATATCTGCTTTGAATAGCAGTTTCATACAAGCTTTCAATGAAACATTATCTCTCTAGGGGTTACACTTTCACCATGTTGCCCCAGTAGTTAGTGCTTGGTGATGAAAAACAATTGGTTAAAAAAATTTAAAATTTAAAACCTAGAATTTGGAACGGTGTAGCAACCCTATTGAGAGGGCCGCATCGATGCGACGATTACGTAATACAGCCAAGGCTACGGCTGCGAGGTGCTACGCGTATGTACACCCGCATTACTAACGTCGCTCCATGCAAGCGTGAAAACACTACATACCCTGAAGGAAGGAAGGTAGTAGAAGTCAGAGCTTTTTGTGACAGCTCTTTCGGGGAAGTACTGTTGCCATACTAAAGTGTTAGATTTGGATAAGAGAGATACAGGGGCGTAACTAGTGCCGTATTTGCCACATCAATGATAAGGGACTGTGGTGACCCATTTGCGTGTGAAAGCAAGATTAGTAAAATGGTATCCACAATATTCTTTAGTTTGATGAACCTATGAATTCCCGTATATTCATAATTCATAGGTTCTTCAAACATCTTTCTTTTTTATGAAGTCTTTACTCTTCATATTGGTTTCCCGAACAAATTTTGAATATACATAAATTCGATACAAATACATAGCATTTCATATGTAATAAGCCCTTGGCCTTATTTCATATCGGAATAATTGTTTCTCCCATTTTTGTATTCATGATTCATTAATTAACCTACAATAAATGTCGTCGCCTCATTACTATTTATGCGGGTTTTTAATACTTTTCCCGGAGTTAATTTGTATCTAATACATTCCATTGAGCAGCTTTGTGGGTCTAAGCTCCAGCACTCCAGCTTCTTAAGCCCTGCTTCTTCTTAGGCCCTGTCGCAAACTCCGTTCTTACAAACGTCACTATAAACTATCTCTCTGCCAAATTTCATCTTTCTACGGCAAGCGATTTTCAAGATTTCGTGATGAGTGTCCTTTCGCTTTTATATCTTTAAAAGAAGTTTTAGAGCGTAAACTCTTATAGAAGGTAGAAAAAATTGGCTAAATGGAAGAAATTATTATTGTACGTACCTAATTTCTAAATCAAATAAATACGTAGACTGATATTAAAAAAATGCACAAAAATCTAATATACCAATATATAGTCTTGCGGCCTATTTATTATCTGTATATATTTTTTTCATAGTTTTGGAACGTTGTTTCTAATCGCTGCGTTATCTCTGCACTATGCCTACGCCGGCTAAGGTTATCTTACTGCAGATACAGTGTAATATACAATTAAATATACTGTAAGACTACAACTATTATGGATAAAAAAAATCAAGCCTGCAATTTTCAGTTTTTAAGAAATTAAATATCACATGTCTCAAACGGTGAAGGAAAATCATCGTGAGGAAAACTTTGCGTGTGTGAAGTCTGGCTATCCGCATTGGGCCAGCGTGGTAGACTATTTGGCATAACCCCTCTCATTCTAAAAGGAATCTGATGCTCAGCAAGTAACAAGTTTTCAAAGAGCTTTTCACAGGCTTTTCATGACGTTATACTATTGGACGAAAACTTCAACGTCAATTTGTGATTTACACGAGGTTCTTTAAATGACCCTCGAGGTATACATATATAGTTGAAGCAAAGAGCAAGAAATTAATTTATTATAATTTTATTTATTCATAAAAAGCTCGACGTAATTTTGTTTAATTCATAATAATATCTACAAAATATTTAATAAGTAAGTATTGCTAAATATTCGCGCATTGTTTAAACCATGTTTGAAATTCGAATCAGTTGAAAACGCACATAAATAAAAGAATTTATGAATGCGATAGAAGCCGTGTCACCGTGCTCGGCTCTGATTGGTCGATTAATTGCGACCGCAGCACACGAGGGCCACGGTCGGCGCGATTGTGATCCGTAAATCGCTATCGATTACACTACAACTTGCCAGTTACGACTTCTTATTACTTGTTTCCTATAATCTCAAAGCATTAAAATAAATCTGTACATCTCTATGTTACTCACTCCATGTTCATGTTATCATAGTTCTTTTGTTGCCATGACAACGGTCTACAATTGTGTTTGTAAATCTCATAGTAAATTCTAGATGGCGTTGACGTTAACATCGTGTTGCCCAATAGCAACGCGTAGATGTTTTTTGAACAAAATTCTTTTTTTAAATTTTGCCTTTTTTGTAAAGTCAATATTCTAAAATCTAATAGAATGAGAGAATGCAATTGCCAGGCATATTTCATTTTATCAAGGGTTAAACTTTGTCAGTCCATGCTTCATCACGATAAAAAATCAAAAGGCAATTATTGAGTCTGGACCGTGGATGATTTAAAAGACAGCAGATTTCAAGAATCGAGACGAGGACATTTGTACAAGTACGAAACGTAGTTTATATGAGATTTTCTGCAGGATATCAAGCGTAATCGTCTGCAGTTGATCATTCGTAGCAACTCTTTGACTATTTGACGGATAGTTTGCCATAGCTAGATAGATACTTAACTAAAACTACATCATATATACCTACACAATACTTAGATATCCATCCAATCCATCCCGTTGTTCAGATATACCTACGTACAATCAGTTTTGGTCAATGACTTGACTTTTTTTCGAAGTTATCTACTAGTAGTCAGTGTAAACAAAGAGAAATAGCTAGAGATTACCATAATACCTATATCTTATTAGGATTAATTTGGTACAATGTACCTATGACGTTGACTACGCTATAAAGTGAAAAGCATCAAATGTAAAGTTGCTCGCCATTTGTCTCTCTTCCCTCCCCCTTCGATCCAGAACCTCCCTCATTCGGGCCTCAGGGTCCGAGGGTTCTTATCCAACTTACTTCCTAGGGTTCTGGTCGTTTACTTCGAGTTCTCAAAGTTGATCCCACTACACAAAATCTAAGTCAATTTTAAAACTCTTCAATAGACAGTGGCAATCAAAGCCAAAACATCGTCTTGGACTTTTATGCCTGAAATGCAGCGGTGGACTCCGTGGCTGATAATGTTGATGATGGATGATAATGATGGCGATGATGATGATGGTGATGATGATGATGATGATGATGATGATGATGATGATCATGATGATGATGATGATGATGATGATGATGATGATGAAAATCTAACTTCTAAGTAAGTAAATTTAAACTCAACCAAAAATACAAGATCAATAAAGTGCAGTCATCAATATAATATGATGACAATGCATTAAAGACAAATCCAATTGAGGTTGTCGCGATGCGAATACGCGCATAAGTACATGCGTGTACGACGCACTCGACTCGAACTCGACAGTGTTACGCACCGCGTCCGCGTAGGTACATACGCCGCCGAGCGAGTAGGTGCTAATAGCTGACCACGGGGCCACATTGACAGTTTCTATGCAAATGTTAATGCGTTGCGAGACCAGTTTTCGCCTCGCGGAGCGGTTCCGGGCTTACCTACTCGCGAGCGCTCTATTCACGCCCATAATTATTACCGAACGTTCGCTTCCAAACTGGATTCCATCGTGAATTCATTAAAAGCATGTTCTGCGCTTCTGCGTGCTCTACGCAGGACGCGACAGCCGTTGGAATTAAGTCATAGTTTTAATGAATTCATTCAGTTCGCATCAGAAAATTTGACAAGATGAAAACTTTGAAACCGGTCTCGGTACGTGCAAAAACTAGTGATGCAATGTAGGTATGCAAAAAAGAGGAAATACGGTTGTCTCATTATCAAGTTCAATAGCCCCCGAACGACAGCACGTGTATGCAAAGCCTTCCTGGCTTACGAAGTTTGTGCAAAAATATCCTTTGGCGTGAACAATTTAAGGCGTAAACTACAGTACCTTTTCGCACGCTTAATATTTATCGCATGCCGCGAAATGTCAACACGATATATCTTTCAGCTGCATACATCGATAGCTACACGGAGGCTGGATTGACTCGCAAATGAGGCGAGCCCGGTCACCCGTCTGTATCCCGGCCGTCCTGGAAGCTCAAAGGCGTCAAAGCAAGTAACAACGATACTTTCCTCGATTCCATGAATGTCAAATTCCACAGTCCTTGAGATAAATTTTCAAAACAAAACCATTAGTGCTCTTCGCGAGCCGTGCACAGATATATCATAGTTCGTATCACTGAGTCCACTGTGTACACTAGCACTGTAACCGCGCGATGTCCGTGCTTGTCTCACTTCCGCATAGTGCAGCTAGCGCGGGCGCCGCTCTGTGCGCGTAGATACGCGGTGCTAACCGCCGGGAGCCTAGCTCGCGAATGCGACCGCCGAAAACACCACGCACCGTCCGAATGCAGAAAATTTGGACGACGTGCCGTAGAGTGGGGGGACGGTCTACGACTATTCAAAACTCGCCTTGCGCGCGTATATGCAACGCTTCGCTATGAAAAAATTCAAGGTTAACTGCCGAAAAAAGACGCACGCAAGTCGCAAAATGAAAAAAGATGGCTAGAGAGGCGCCCCTCGGGCGTCGACTGCAGGCCGCTCTGCACACGCCGCGCCGCCCGGCGCGACGCATTGCCGCTCTTGTCCACGCTCCGAGGCAGCGCTGGTTTCCACTATAAATTACCTACATAATAATATATTATTCCTATAGCGCGTTACGGATTCAAACGACGATATTATTTGAATCAAAAGCAAATCAGAAAAGTATTAATCACTGAAAATTATTAATTAAGAATTTCCTTACCTCGTGATGAATATCTGTCAAATAATATTACTGAATAGAATCGCATGGTCACTGATTGAATATTCCCATAAGAAAAAACTAAAAACTTTTTTTAGCGGAGTCCAAGGCAATTTCGCAGTTGTAAAATATTTTTCGAGAATTTGAGGTTGAATAAGTAATTATTATTTTTGTTATTATAATATTATTATAATTATAATATTTCTATTATAAATAAATAAAAAATAAGTAATTCAAAATTATAATAGACAACTCTACGAAGCATTTCATTTCAAGATAAGATCAAGCTACATAGACAAACAATGAAAAGAAAACGCTAGACTAATATAGTAGGTATATAACGCTAGACTTAAATGATTGTTATTTTTGGAACACTCTGAAACGGAAGAGCGGGTATTTTTATAAATATTCATTAGAGAGATTTTTTCTTCTTTTAACAGTTTTGTTAAAATTTAAAAAAATAAAAACAAGAAAAATAGTTAAGGAATGCTTCGAAAAATAAAGCTTATGTCGGATGGATTATGGATAATTAAAAGATGTTAACCTTTTATTTACACAATTAAATCCTTAATACACAAGAGTCTATCACAGCGAAAACCTGTTAAAATTGAAAAAAAAAACAAACACATCAAAGTAGGTATGTGCGTCTATATTCTGAATAGTTAACTACGCATAAACACAAATGGAGACGACATTGTCGTTGCAATGACATAATAATGGCACCGAATCGATCGCCTCAAATAACAATGATGCAGCAGTCAGTACAGTCTTGAGGCAACAAAAATTGAGCGACCTTGGTGCCGAATACTGCCTCAGTCACATAATAACAGTAGGTATACACTTATGTAACACGTATTGTTTACCTTAGTTTTTTACTTTTTATCTTTGATTCTTTCTTTATAATATTAGCGATGATGATGAATATTAGCGATGGTTCTTTTGCTTAACAATTGATCTTTATTTTTACTAGCAGACGCCCGCGAATCTATACGCATTATATTTTGATTTCTCAAAACAATGCATTTTCTCGGGATAAAAAGGAGATGTGTTGCTAAAGAACTCCCTCTTCCAGTGAAAGTTACCATTAAAATCGGTTTCAGTCACTTTACGGAACTTAATTATCTCAAAATTATATAGGTAACTGATAAAATTACTGTATATGAGATAACAAGGAGTTTGTCCTTGGTGGTTTTAAAACCTATTAGGCAGGGACGTAGCTACCCTGGACTACAGGGTAGCTACCCCTTACGTGTAAAAGCAAAAACTATTAAAATGCAAGTGCAAGTATTATCCACAATCTCACTGAATCCTTCTCCATTCCCGGAAAAAAAACATACAAAAACCTTTAAAAAAATAATCTCTTTTTATCCCGGGTTTTAAGCGTGCGCCCAGAAGTTGAAAACATTCTATATAGGTTAAGACACTCTCATATTTATTTTGAGTAAGCATTTTTTTCTTTTATGAGAAATTTTTACCCTTAATTTTGGGCCCCCCAAGCCACTGCTTTTAATCAATCTTCAACAGTATTTTCAAAGGGTTGCCAGTGCCACCAAGCTAAGTGACTGACCACCGGCGACATAACGTAGCATATGACGTCGTGGAAAACAACTCTTTATTATCAGAAAGCTCTCATAGGCTTTCAAACTGTCTGCCAGTGACTGAGCTTCTAATAGCGATGACTTTGTGAAATATGGCGAATAGAGTATGTGAAGCTTCTTTCTTTTGATTTCTAAATGCATTCTATAAGCAAGGGAAGGTCTGGCCATGTCGTGTCAAATTAGGCCTATGAAATTTAAATTCAATTCATAAGGAACATCTTCAGAGTAGCTAATTTTTGTATTTAAATAATATGATATTAAGGGCACCAATGCTGTATAATAATGCAACGCATAAGTACATAACAAAATTTGGTACAGCGTCTATTTCCTTATCAGCGTTAGCAAGGCCACCTGAGCAATGATAACGTCAGAATTAGAACACAGGATGCTCCGAATTATATTTGCTTTGACATATTTTTTATGAAATTTTCAATTATTACCATATGAATGGCCTACTACAGGGTCGAGTCAACAAAAGATGTTCGGTGCTAACCCAATATAGTTTGGGATTCATAATTTTATTTCTTGGATATTTTTTTTCAAAACATTTTACAACAAAATAAAATTCCGGATCAATGTAGGTTTAGGTACACTATTTTTACAAAGAGATCCGAAGGAAAAGTAAAAAAAGTCCAAAAATTACTAAAATTCTTCTTACTACACATTTTCATTAGTAAGTACAAATCATTTTTAAAAAGTCATTTTAGCAAACTTTATGTTCCCATAAAAAACTAGTTTGCTTAGGAAAACCATAAAAAGGTTTAAATTATGCGAATTTATGAATCAAAATGCGAGAAAGACCTGTTTAAGGCAATTATGATAAAAAAAAACTATGATTAACCTTAAAGACCATTACTATTAATTTTAATAAACTCGTCGCATTTTTCCCTACCTATTTATAGGAAAAACGTTCAAGTACCTACAACCTACCTAATTAAAATTTAATGTTACCAAAATTGTTATTAGCTATGCCAAAGTTTTTTTTCTTACAGTAATTATATTTTTATGAACAAAAGGATGAAGTGGTTACCATTAATAAAAGAGTCAATTTTGTATACTTATTATTGAAATTTTTAAAAATATCCAATTTATTATAAGAAAAAAATTATGTCGCGGTGATTTATTTTAAATCATACTTATAGCTACTGCCGCAAAATACTAAAAATATCAATTTGACTCGTAAGCTTTCTGATTTTTAATGTTTGCAATGAAAAGACTTATTAATTATTGCATTAAAATTTTGTTTATTATCAACACAACACAACCAATAATGTATGCTGTTAAGAAGCTGTTAAATTAAGAATCAAAAATCTAAACCACCAATCCAAAATTTACCAAAAAAAAACGCAGTCATCACTTGTCTTCTAGATGAACTCTAAAAATCGTTAAAATATTAATTAAAAAAAAAACATTAATAAAATTAAAAAAAAATATAAATCTTTTGAATAATCGCTTGACCCGATTAATTTACGAGTACCTACAAAATTAAAAAAAAAGGTTCACACAAGATATTTTACTACGGTAAAGCTGGACCCACTACCGGGTACTCTAGGAGGCAGCCTGTATAATCTAATACGGTTTACTAAATTCTTAAAGGGTTATCTAATCATTTTTATCGAACCGTACCAGTGCAGTGTACCACTATCAGTTAGTATTTTCGCTACGCACAAAAATATTACAAACAATTGAGGCCTATAAAAATAATATGGATTTTATTTGTACTATAAATTACGAAGATTAATAAACTAAGTTAAGAATGATTAATTAATAAGATTAATCAACTTAAGAACTTAACTTTACTTCCTGCAATAACTGCAAATAAGACTGCAATACCTTAAAATGTAATATTTTAAAGTAGGTAAAATTGATACACATATTGTTAAAAAAAAAATATTTTGCCAGGTCATCGAAAAATCTGTCTTTCGAACTGGTAGTAGTCGCTATTGTATGGAAGCTTACTTGAATCTAATCGGAATTTGGACTACTTATAACAGTTTTACTGTCAAATTTCAAGAATAGATATTTTAGCTTTAAATAAAAATATATATGGATATATTATATATAAGGATATATTATATGGATGGATGGATTATGTTATATAAAGCAATTCGTTTATAGTAATTACGTTTATGGATAGCCTTTTTTATACGTTGGTCAAACGTTGCCCAGCATAGACCGATGTGTAGACAATTAGACAGTGTAACATGTCAAAGCTCAGTGGCAATATTTTTTTTAATACTCAAAGGCTATATAATATAAGCAACCTAGTAAATTTCGAAAATACGCTAAATCACTTAGAATTTCAATCAAATTATTTAAACATTACCTAATAACAAACAAGTAACATTGAAGTGTTGTAATATAAAAAAAAATGTCTCTCAACTATCCCCCGAATAGCCATACGCGAGTAAGTTAATGGTGGTAATAAAGGTTTAACGCGCAATAATTACCGTACAGGTGGTGCTACCAACCACAACCACAGAATACTTGTTAATAGTACAATACAAGAACACAGCAATGCTGTGTGGTGGCAAGTAACTAAATAAAGCGATGTAACTTCTTCTCTTTCTATGTAATACGAGTATGTATACCCATCAGCAAATGTATGTAAATGAATTTAGTCTGTATTTCCCACTTGCCTCCGAAAAAAATCCAAAAGAGTGTTTTCTGTCTCGAAGAAAATCCAAAAGTATCCAAATTTTGTTGTTGTTGGACTTTATCGTCACATTAAAAAAAATGCACAAAATATAAATAAATCTTTCTCGTGAATCACTACCTTTTTAAGGTTCCGAAGCCCACAAGGAACCCTAACAGTTTTGCCATGTCTGCCTGTCCGTCCTTTTGTCCGTCTGTCCGCGGTTTAGCGCAGAGACTGTTACTAATAAAATTTATACATTACACAGCTAAGTAGCAATTGCTATATAAAGAGTTATAGTCAACTAACTTGTAAAGCGTAATTGGAAATCGAAAATTGCATTCTAATTCCGTTGTTAATTAAAAAGTTAAAGTTGTCAGTAAGATAACCCAAAGCTTGTTAAAATTAGACAGCTGAAATTTTGTACACATATGTATATTAATTACATCTATAAAAGAAAATTAAAAAAATAAAAATGGAGTCTCTTTCCTACATGCAAAGTGACGGTGAGTTTTTTATCGTCTATCCCATTTTATTTGGTATTTTTGTGCATTACATGCAGGATCACAGTATAAATCAATCTATGGAACCCTACACTGCGCGTGGCCCGACACTCACTTGGCCAGTTTTTTTTTTATTTGCCATATCTTATAATTATACGACTAATAGTCTCGTTCCTGAGTGGGTACGACAATAGTTCAGCGAAGATCGAACCCACTACTTCTTTGTCCTTAAAATCCTTTCAAAAATTTTCGAGTAAACTTGTTAACAGACAGATGGACAGACGAACGCGGCAGAAGACTTTATTCTATAATATATATCAGATTAACAATATTATTTCTTCGAAAAGGTACAAAGCTCAAACGAACTATGTACTCGCAACAGATAGATATAACATCTGGGTAAACATTCGCACTTACGTCGAAGTATTCAATGCCAAACTCTTGCATCGAAGTTACAAATACGTATTGAGGTAAGTATATTATAATAGTACATATCTAATTCGTGATAGCCCAGTGCATATGACCTCTGCCTTCAATTTGGAAGACTTGGGTACAAATCCAGTCCGGGGCTTGCCTTTTAGTTAAATTAAAAAAATATATCTCAAACGGTGAAGGGAAAAAATCGTGAGGAAATATGGATAATTGAGAATTTTCTAATTCTCTTCGTGTATGAAGTCTGCCAATTCGCATTGGGCCAGAGTGTACTAACTAACTAGTCGAATTTTATACATTTATTCGCAATTTGAGCTTTTACTTATATCATTTGTAACACCAAACGTTACCGTGGCATAACAGACGCCAGCGCCATCTAGAATCTATACTTATAATACGAATTCTGTACATTTTGTACAGTCTGTACATTGAAGAAATTTTGTAAACTTTATACATATAATCGATACAGAAGCTAAAAAAAGCTATTTTTTTCGATTTTTTGTCTGTCTATCTGTCTGTCCGTGTTCTTTTGTTATTCGGGCGCTGAAACTACTCAATGAATTCGTTTGAAACTTGGCACAGAGTAAGACCAAAATACGGAAAAGGTTATAGGATACATTTTATTGCGAAAATAAACTAAAAAGAGGTTGAAATAGGGGTTGAAAGTTAGTATGGCAAGTCCTTAATTTTTGGAGTGACAGTTTTAAAAAATTATAAACAAATTTATATAAAAATTTTATACATGAAAAAATACAAAATATAATGTAATTTAAATTTTTTTTTAATTCAACCCCTAAAGAGGTGAAATAGGGCTTGGAAATTTACATTGATTTCCACGCGGACGAAGTCGCGGGCGTCCGCTAGTCTAATTTATGCCTCAATAGCGCGACGGTTTATCAATGCCTCTTTATAACATAAGGGCAAAGATTTTATACTGTTAGACATATTTAATACTATAAAATCTTTTCCCGTATCCCGCACTAGTGACATATAAATAGTGCGTCGAAACTGAGGCGAACAAAGATGGCTAATTGTCTTCATTTTATTTAGTCGCATATATTCTACCCTACCTATAGATTTTTCATTGTTTCGTATTATTAGGATATTTTTTTTTTATTAATTTACGCACAAAATTTGTCTTGCATTGGAGAGGACTCCAGGGTTTTGGGGCCCATGGGTGAAGAAAATTGGTTTGCGTATTCTTTTAGTTTTTTCATAAATTTATAAGAATAGTATTAGATATTTTATGAATTTTCGAACAATTTAAATTAGTTTTAAGTCAAGACTCTTGACTCATTTAAATTAATTATTTAAAGTTTAAACATAATTGACATTTATTTATTATAGATTTTATTGATTTTTCATGATTAAATAAATTTTAGTAATGAAAAATCAATAAAAATCATTAAAATAAATTATAAAAATAATAATATAAATAATATTTTTTATATAAAAATATCGCGTTATAAGTTACGTTGGGGCCATAGACGTTGTTTATTACACGGACTATACAGATTACTCTGATATCAAAACAAAAAAACATAGTCCACTGGATTAAGGCTGTTGCTGGTTGCCAAGCAACAGTTGTCCGCGACATAATTAATTAGGGAATGCCCTTCCGGCGTCCTTGCCTTTTTAACCGACTTATAAAAGGACGTTCTATATGGTATGGTATGGTTTATGTATAAATATATTTTGAGTGCTCGCGATTTTCTCAAAAATACTGATCCAATAGTTTACATTATATCTATAAGTATCTGATTTTTTTTTCAATTACGGTTTTTGGTAATACGAGTATGTATTTGGCGGTTCGTTTTACCTATAAAAATTTTCTTATTCTTGTCGACAAATAAATTTTCAGCATTAAGTATATATATACATATATTTTGTTTTAATCTTTTTTTAAAGAGCTTTATCACAGAGTGATCATGTCGCTCCGTAATTCAATCAAAAATTTAAGATTAATTAATTAAGTAATATGTTTTATTAACAGAATTTCACATTTTGGGTACAGTGTTCCCTTCAATTCTTAAATACATATTTTTATTCTTTTTTTTATAATAACATGAAAAATTTAATAAGTTTTACAATAATATTAAAACTACGTACCTACATATCTATAACTACATATTATAAAAATTAAAAAGGAAATATACTAAATTTAAATAATATATTTAGATCAATATTAAAAAAAAAAACATTTGCTTTTATTACATTTGCACTGACATTTGCTAAAATGGCTTCGTATTTAAATAGATACGGCCTACTATGTTGCGAATTCAAGATTGCTAAAATATTGAATTATTTAAAAAAAAGACGTACAAAAACGTGCGAAATCTATTTTTAGTCTAGAGATAATAAGATAATTTTGTGTAGAGATAAATAAATTACATTTATTAATATGCAACTGCCTAGTCAATTGCCGATAACATAAAAATAGCCTGCAAAATATCAAGGTAGCTTAGAAAACATAAATAACGTAATATATATGCAAATTAAGATAGATAAACAAAGAAAATAAATATGTAATTTGAATATTCAGTGATAAAAAAAAGATATTGTATAAAACAAATCACCGTACCGAAATCGCAGCGAACACAAACACGGGGACAAACACAAAACGTTTCGGAGCACAAACACTGCACCACAATAAGCCCAATCAATCCAGGTGACGCCACAGAGAATAGAATGCAACTTACGTGTGAATAACAAGTTGGTCAATGCGCCATGCGGTAGCTAGCTGAAGAGTTGCCGGCTGTCAGCCGGGCTGGCGCGAGTCGGTACAGCGCCAGACGCGCGGTGTGGAGGAAGTCCGGAGGAACTGTCACTCTTGTGCGGAACTCGGGCGGTGGCGGGCCTCTAGGCGCACGCGCGCGCCGCCCGTCAACAGCCCTGCAGCTCGGCCCACCCTCAGCCACCCGACACCCGGTACCCTTTAAATCGAACGTCATATCCCGCCGTTCGCACCCCCCGCCCGCCCTGTAATTTCTGAAGCCCCCTAAAAAATGCATTGCGTAACGGTTTCACCGAATTCCGCGCTGTTTGCCCGATCAATTATCCACCTGCGTTGGTTGGAAGACAATACGTTGATAGACGGAATTGGAGCCCTTGAATTCCGATTTCATTATGGAGCGCCTCTGTCGCCTGTTTGGCGGCGGGAATTGTAAAATGATTCGTCTCAGTGGCAGGTGCCACGTGTAAGAGGTTATCGCGGAGCTAGCTAGCCGAGGCTTTTTAAAGCTCGTTAATTGCTGTTTCGACTAAGACTAATACCGATACAGAAGAGTACCTACAAGTATACAATTTATTGTTAGGGCAAAAACATAAAAATAAATTGTGAAAATGATGTTTGAAATAGAAAGTTTGAAATTAGTTTGTAATAGTAGTTTGAAATTGTTGTTATAATAAATGACAATTTTATATTTATGTCATAATTTTGATTGTTTACTTATTTATTGTAAAAGTTGCGCTATGAAATCACAGTTAAAACAAATGAATAAAGAACTCCTTAAAGTATCTTATATAAAGTCGATTTTAAGCGATGTAATTTTTCAGGCTATTACTAAATATAAAAAGTGTAAAACCTGTAGATACGAGAATAGTTTGAAGAAGAATAAGCGAATTTAAGCTTAAAGAATTGACATATAAGTCCCATTTACTGCAACTTTACGATAGCTCCAGAATTTACGACAACGTTTAAGGCAAATGTATTTATGAAATAAAATTGATATAAGTTCAACAATGAGAGTAATTTATAAATTTTTAATACAATTAGGTTTGTATGATATATTTTATAAACATTGTTGAAAATTAAAAAACAAATATAAATAAATGTTTAATAAAAGTAGTATTAAATTTTATTTGAGCATCAGTATCAAAACAATTCATTTTGAATACATTATAACCTCCATGCAATAGAGTAGGTATTTATTGTATAAAGCTAAAAAAATGCTCTAAAACTGGTTGACCTTCGAAGGTTTTATATTTTGCATGACCCTGACATTTGGGTAACCATCTGATCCTTTACCACATGTAAGAATATGACGTCTTTACCTGCGAGAATTCAGTTTTTTACTAGTTCCGATAGTTTATCGATATATAAAATAATGATTTTAATATAGTACTTGAAAATTACTCATAAATTAATATTATTATTAATATTAATAAAAATAACTTTAAATGTGCTTTGTATACTCTAAAGACGGATTATAAAGTGATATAAAATCTATATTATCTGCCAACATTTATTAAAATTGATTAATACAAATGTATTAATTAATATACCTATATCATCAGCTTAATTTTAATTGTCCACTGCAGGCCTTATATGAGAGGAACATGGAGCTTCAACCCAGCAATAAAATCTGCGATCTGCGTCGGTTCGCGATGATGTCGTGCAGATAAGATTTTTTTTCTTTCTTTCTTCTTTCTATTGGATGGTGAGTGGCTAGCGTTACTGTCAATTACTTAAACAACCTAACTTAAAAGTACACATTCAGGTAAAGTTACTTTTAGTTTTTACTAGCAGACGCGCCGTGATTTTACCCACGCAGTTCCTGTTCCCGTGGGAATACGGGTATAACTTTGCTGGTAAAATAATTTTCAAAATCGGTACACTCAAATCACAAACTAACACACTGCGCCTTTGTAATTATAAAGTAAAGAACTAAAGGTAGAATTTACCTTGCTTTGTTAGAGTTTCATCGAGTCCATTTCAAATTCAACAAACAGACAATAAAATAAACTATATAATAATAAAACAAATAAACAATAACGTAAATTGAAAAACCCTCAATTTACGTTATTGTTTAGCCCATCTAATTGAATAATTGTATCAAATTAATTAAAAATAAATCATAAAACTATAAATTGAAACATGAAAATGACTTTGATTGAGACATAGTAATTAACGCTCGGATTTATAATAATTATACTCGTTTTTAATTCGAATTTGTTTAATTAAGTTATGTGCATTTTAAGAAATTAAATATCACGTGTCTCAAACGGTGAAGGAAAACATCGTGAGGAAACCTGCACGCCAGAGAATTTCTTAATTCTCTGCGTGTCTGAAGTCTGCCAATCCGCATTGGGCCAGCGTGGTGGACTATTGGCCTAAACCCTCTCATTCTGAGAGGAGACTCGAGATCAGCAGTGAGCCGTATATGGGTTGATAACGATACGATACGATGATGTTTAATTATGAGCAGTTTTAGGGTATTTTTCAATCCCTGTAAAATGTTAACTAAAGGTTACATAATCTACGTTTATTCAACAGAAATATATATATAGCCGTGATAGCCCAGTGGATATGACCTCTGCCTCCGATTCCGGAGGGTGTGGGTTCGAATCCGGTCCGGGGCATGCACCTCCAACTTTTCAGTTGTGTGCATTTTAAGAAATTAAATATCACGTGTCTCAAACGGTGAAGGAAAACATCGTGAGGAAACCTGCACGCCAGAGAATTTCTTAATTCTCTGCGTGTGTAAAGTCTGCCAATCCGCATTGGGCCAGCGTGGTGGACTATTGGTCTAACCCCTCTCATTCTAAGAGGAGACTCATCAGTGAGCCGTATATGGGTTGATAACGATACGATACGACGATGTTTAATTATGAGCAGTTTCAGGGTATTTTTAAATCCCTGTAAAATGTTAACTATAGGTTACATAATCTACGTTTATTCAACAGAAAACGCGTATTTCGACACTCAACAGAATCAACACAGGCTCCCATTGATCTAGAACTATGAAATTTGTTTGGCATCGTTATAGACTACAATATCAAAACTGAAATTGTATTTGTAACATTTGTAATTAAATCTTTAAAAAAACGGGGGTCTATTTTATATTTCTATTGGTCAACCGCTAGATAGTGGCGGCTCGAAACCGTGGTTTTAGTAGCCTATGCAAGAGTTATGTCCAACAGTGGACGTCCATCGGTTGTTAATGATGACGATGATATTTGAATGAATGAATGAATGAAATATACTTTATTGTACACCAAAAATAATAATAACAGGCAAGAAATTAACTTAAAAACGAATGTACAATTGGCGGCCTTATCGCTAATGAGCGATCTCTTCCAGACAACCAATCGAAAAAAAGACAAAATAAATACAAGGAATAATGCATAATGTTATATATATATATATTAAGTATTTCTATTAAGTATATCTGTCTGAAGCTGAATTCCGGGAAAAGCTTGGTAAAAACTGCACAATTAGATTTCTGAACTATTTATATTGATCCTACGTACGGAATTCTCAGTTGGCGAGTCCAACTCCGATATCCGATATCCGTTGAGAGCCATGATAGCCCAGTGGATATGACCTCTGCCATTCCGAAGGGTGGGGGTTCGATGCTTGTCCGGGGCATGCACCTCCAACTTTTCAGTTGTATGCATTTTGAGAAATTAAATATCACGTGTCTCAAATGGTAAAGGAAAAACATCGTGAGGAAACCTACAGACCGGAGAATTTTCTTAATTATCTGCGTGTGTGAAGTCTGCACAATCCGCATTGACCTAGCGTGGTGGACTATTATAGCCTAACCCTTCTTATTCTGAGAGGAGACTCGAGCTCAGCAGTGAGCCGAATATGGGTTTATAATGATGATGATGATGAATTTAATTTTAAAAACTGGGATTTTCTGAAATTTCGGGAAAGGCTCGGCAAAATCTGCGCAATTATATTTCTAAACTATTTATAATGAACCTACGCACGGAATTGTCACTGGGCGAGTCCAACTAGCACTTGCCCGTTTTTATTATTATGTAAAATAAGATAGAACCATGGTGATATTAGTAGTGCACGGCGGTAACCGGGTCAGCACGGCGTGTCGACTGCAGCTGGCGGCGGTTTAGAAATAGCTCCCGGACCCATAAGTGGGTCAGATTCGCTGCGATTCTTCGATTTTATTACACTTTTATTTTACAAACTCTTAAAATACCTTGTCCTGTAATATCCACACTAATATTACATTGATGAGTTCCTTAAAGATAAAAGCGCTTGGAGGCCATTGGATCAGCTTCCACCTTCACACAAAAAGTAAAACTATAAGAAATTGTAATGTTATCATCAATTGTAAATTATATTACTGTATGATTTTTTAAAAAGAGCAACTGTTGAGTTTCTTGCCGGTTTCTTCTCAGCAGAACCTGCCTTCCGAACCGGTGGTAGAATCTTTACAAATAGTCAACTGACGTGTCAAAAGTGCTTGTAAACTGAGCCTACTTGAAATAAATGATTTTTGATTTATTATTAATCTCAGGAACTACTGGTCTGATTTGAATATCCCACGACGATGACGTAGCGTTTCGATATGTCTTTGCCATCTTAGATTGCATCATCACTTACCATCATCATCATCATCTCCTTACCCACTTAAGTGGGGTCGGAAAAATATGTCAATCTTTTCCATTCGTCTCTATTACTTGTCAACTCATCATCCACTCCTTCTACACATATGTCCTCTTTCACACAATCCAACCATCTCTTCTTTGGCCTTCCTCTCCTCTTATGTCCTTCCACTTGCACATTCAACATTTTTCTAGTAATATGACTTTCTTCCCTACGCATTACATGTCCATACCAAGTTAACCTTCTACTCCTCAATTTTTTATCATCATCACTTACCATCAGGTGATATTGTACTATATTTTTTTTCATCCGTGTTACGTTATCAACCCATTTCGGCTCACTGCTGAGCTCGAGTCTCCTCTCAGAATGAGAAGGGTTAGGCCAATAGTCCACCACGCTGGCCCAATGCGGATTGGCAGACTTCACACACGCAGAGAATTAAGAAAATTCTCTGGTATGCAGGTTTCCTCACGATGTTTTCCTTCACCGTTTGAGACGTGATTATTAATTTTTAAAAATGCACACAACTGAAAAGTTGGAGGTGCATGCCCCGGACAGGATTCGAACCCACACCCTCCAGAATCGGAGGCAGAGGTCATATCCACTAGGCTATCACGGCTTCATCATTCATCCGTGTATTAGTGTTTAATTGTCCCATAAAAACGAATGGACCGAATACTACAAGTCCATAATATATTGTTGTATTTTGACTGAGAGAGATCTTCACAAAACTGATTTTACTGAAAAATCTAACCTGGTTCCCTTAAAATCCCTGAAATGATCGATTGATCTATAAATAACACTAACAAAGCTTGCATCTGCAAACCATCGTCGAAAATAGTCCACGCGCTGTACGGGATATAGGTCGATACGCGCCATTTTTTAAGCTTTTACATTTTAAATTATCCTAAACCAGATAATAATAGGTAAATGTTTTCTTTGCTTTATACTTATAAATATAAATATAGTTAAAATGTATACACGCACATCACTTCAAAACTATTGAAATGGCTGTAGATAAGGTGGCATTACGATCGGAATCTAGGAATTTTCTTTCTCATTTTCAACAACCAATCATCAATATGATTTTTTATGAATGAACGAAGTTAAGTTAGTGAATAAAATCAAAAGTTTAGACAGGACTCAATATCCTAGCTAGTAATATAAATAGCTAATATAATAGTCAGCTAGTTAAAAAATAAAACATTTATATGATTAAATGTTTTATTTTTTAACTAGCTGACGCCGCGCGGTTTCACCCGATTGATTCCCGTACCCGTATGAATACGGAGATAATATATAGCCTATAGCCTTCCTCAATAAATGGGCTATCTAACACTGAAAGATTTTTTAAAATCGGACCAGTAGATCCTGAGATTAGCGCGTTCAATCAAACAAACAAACAAACTCTTCAGCTTTATTATATTAGTATAGATTTTCTGGTTGCTACATTTATTACTAGTCAGTCACTATCAGGGTATCAGTCTCTCAGGGTTCTGTGCAAGCCCATTCTGTCTGCAACGGTGGATTCTCGCTTGCACATTCGCGAGGAACTTTTATTTAACTCGCAAGTGCGACTTTGAAATTCACCTCTATCTCTCTTTGTTTAACACCATACAATAAAAAGAGATAGAAAATTATGGTGGACTGAAAACTCACACTTGCGAGTTATACAAAACATCGTTACAGTATCGCTCTAATTTTTACACGCTTTATATTAGCTTCACTTGTAATTATGTATGTAAGAAAATCTTGGAATCTTAATTTGACCCACTTCCTGGTCTTTGATTAAAATGAAATTTTGCACACGCTCTGAGTTCTGATGACAATACATGGCTAGCTAAGAAACGTCATTACAAATCCAATATGGCGGCCTCCCCAAGATAGCGGACTGGCTGCTTGAAATCCACCCCCATGATATGAATATCAAACGAAAGGGTTTGCTGTCAGGAATACGAAAAAAATAGTCATGTGACTTAAATTCAAATTTGTAATTTTTAGTGCGTGCTAAAAGCGTGTTTTATAGTTGTTTAAACTACTTAACCATTTGACTCCTAAATGGACGACCGGTCGCCCATCGTATCCGTTACGTTACGGTACATGTAAAAAGATATAAAGTAAACTAAGATCAATAGCACAGTATCATGCTCCGCGCAATAGAGGAATATAAAGATTTTTTAAATGGCTCACAACGGCAGTTTTAAAACCGCATTCTCTGACTATCGGCTTCTTCAACGCACACCGGCTTTTCGATAAAATACTCGCGGGCAGCGAATGATTAAAGTTATTCTCTACATGCAGGGCCGGCCCGTCCATACGGCGAACGGAGCAGTCGCTCCAGGCGACAAATCCTAGAGAACGCCTAAATGATAATCCTAGTCAACCGTAGACGGTACTGCGCCTGATTTTCAATTGGTCACCCCAGAGTATGGTCAAGATCTTCGCGTTCCATTCTTACTTTACACTCATAATTTGGTATAGGTATCTCCATATTATTAGATGCAAACAGAAGAGGCGCCATAACTGGATCTCGCTCCATTTAAAAAATTACTTCGGGCCGGCGCTGTCTACATGACACGTATATATCAATCAGATACTCTCCGTAGAATCTTATCAATGACACTGATTTTCAAACAAATGTGCCATTTATATTTCTGTCAAATATACATTGATAGCGCGTATCTCTGCTGAGTTTGATGAATTGTAATAAAGTAGCACACACCGCGCGGTGTCATCCACGTGGTTCCTGTTCCCGTTGGAATACGGGAATAAAATATTGCCTTGCACTTGGGGATACTGTAATTTCCCAACAGTGAAAGAATCTTTAAAATCGGTTCAGCAGTTTCAGAGCCTATTCAATACAAACAAACAATGAAATCATTCCTCTTTATGATTTTAGTATAGACTAGCAGACGGCTCGCAGTTCCAACCGCTTAGTTTCCATGTGCGTGGGAATATGATAATAAAATATAATCTATGATACTCACAAATACCGAGGTTTTCTATTGGTGAAAGAATTTCGAAAATTGGTAATTAAATTAAAAATTCACAAACTTTTCCGCTTTATAATATTAAGCAGGTACCTACCTATAGATTACTCGGTAGGAAAACGAATATTATTTTCTGTTCTTTCTTCCTTAGTTCTCAAATCTTAGAGCTAAATTCCTCAATAGTTGGCCACAAATTTGACAAGTTAAGATTAAGACCATAGACACATAGAAAGTGTGTAGTCGCAGGATCCGTAACCAGTTTTCTATGCCCCGATATGGGAGCCCTTGCATTAGTGCAGATAAGTACGCTTGTATGTGTGTTGGCGAGTGAAATTACCTTAGCTTTCACGCTGAGATCGTTGGCAAAGTGGCTTTGGAGTGAAAAATTGTTAGGTGTGTTGGGTCTATAGGTTATTATTAGTTAAAAATAAGACCCACTAAACGATTATTGTAGCCAACTGCGTGCACGTGCCATAGATGGAAATCTGCACTGCAATGTACGATTCAAAATGTCAGCTGCTAAACCAAGTGGCATCGAAATTGCGTTAATTTTGCAGTGCCTACCGTAGTTAGAAACCTTCTACACGCCACTGTAAATCAGTGACCGACGACACAAAGCGATGCAATTAATCAGTGTGCGCGTATTTGGCCGGTGTCAAAACAAACAAGCGAGTGAAAGTGAGACGTCTATGTTTGTCTTTGTCGTCTCGGAACACTACGTCACTACACCTGTGTTCTAATTAATGACTTGTCATTTGAGCCTTGAGGATACTTCTAATTAGTAGTATGTTTAGATTTGGCACGCCATTCAAGCGCACTGATTAAGTGAACTGCACCTAGGTATTTAATCGGACTTTGTCGCTAATTGAGCCTCTTAAGAAGACTCAGAGTCACACAGTAGGCGATGAAACGAGCTAAGAGTATCTCTGCGTGATCGAATCAGAAATGAGGAGATCCGCAAAAGAACCAAAGTCACCGACATAGCTCAACGACATAGCTGAAGTGGGCGGGGCACATAGTTCGAAGAGCCGATGGACGTTGGGGTCCCAAAGTGCTGGAATGGCGACCCTGCACTAATAAGCGCAGTGTTGGTCGACCCCCCACCAGGTGGACTGACGACATCAAGCGAGTCGCAGCGATTCGCTGGATGCAGGTGGCTCAGTATCGTGATGTTTGGAAGTCCCTTCAAAAGGCGTATGGACGTCCTTCGGCTGATATGATGATGATGATGATGATGCATAATTAATTTATAATAATGTGTAAATAAAATTTACAATGGGATGTCTGAAAGAGTTCTGACGATGATGACACTACAAAAACACAATCTACATAATAATTATTTATCTTTAGTTTAAGAACTAGCTATTTTAAATGGATAGAGTTAAGCGACACTTTAATTATTCAATTTATTCAGCGATAACTTTAGGTACATGATTTTTTTGGCTTAGGTACTTTCTTCACGGTTCTACAAATTTAGTAACAAATGCTTACAAGATTTGAAGAGACGGCCTCCGTGGCGCCACTGCGCCACGGAGGCCGTCAATGGCCGTCAATGGCCGCGCATACCACTGTATGCGCGGTGGATTTACAAGACGGAGGTCCTGGGTTCGATCCCCGGCTGGGCAGATTGAGATTTTCTTAATTTGTCCAGGTCTGGCTGGTGGGAGGCTTCGGCCATGACTAGTTACCACCCTACCGGCAAAGACGTACCGCCAAGCGATTTAGCGTTCCGATACGATGTCGTGTAGAAACCAAAAGGGGTGTGGATTTTCATCCTCCTCCTAACAAGTTAGCCCGCTTCCATCTTAGACTGCATCATCACTTACCATCAGGTGAGATTGTAGTCAAGGGATAACTTGTACAGAATAAAATAAAAAAAAGATTACTGCATAAAAATTATACGAGCAATGCCCTGCTTTTTTTTTTTTTTTTTTTAAATTTAACTTGCAGCTGTTCTTACGAAAGAACTAACTTTTATTTATTGAAAGACAAGTTAGCCCCTGAGTGCCATCTCGCCTGATATTAGTTGACGAATGACGTTGAAGTCTTAGGTAGCAGTTGACGAGTCATCATCATTCGTGAAATGCTACCATCTAAGACTTCCTCTTAGTCTTATGTTAGTCACTCACCTCGGCATCAGCATGATGTCATGCACCAGCGACCAACACGATCAGTTTTATCGGATGTGAAGCCGTTAGCGCTGCAGGTATGTGGACTTATTGGATGGTGAGTGGCTAGCATTAGACGGTAGCGGCTTACATGGAATAGGTATCTACAGTGTCTCGTAGAGACCATAACTCTGACGGTTTCTGCGCGGCATCATATCTACCGGAAGGCTCTACGTTTTTGTCGGTAGGATATTGCACCCCCGTACCTCTAATCATTAAAATCTAATAGTGATCGTTATAGAACTAAATAATATTCGCCTACCCGCAGTGGAGTAGCATAACTGAAGCTGAAGCAGGCTCTTAAAGTAGGCTAAAAATGCTGAGGAATAGAACCCAGAACACAACTGCGCTAAAAAAATACTACATTCCAAAACACGATCGGTACACGGAAGTGTTCAAAAATTAAAGTGCAAACCATAATGATGTTTAATGTGGCCTAACTCACACACAAAAACGTGCAATTTGCATAATAAAGTCATCCTTTAAGTTATCTAAGTGCGTGCGAACGCGGTGGGCGATACGTGCCATTGGAATGCAGTCCATACGCAATAGGTTATTACGGCCTATAAACGCGTGAGCTATAGACGCGCGGGGGAGGAACGCGGTGCGGGGAGGGGGAACTAGTGCGCAAATACACGATGACTGCATACAATGACTGCCAAAGATCGCATCCAGGGGACAACAACGAGACACGTGTAAGCACAGAGCCGAATTTCAATAGACAACCCAATCTATGCACCGTTTACACTTTCGTACGCTATATCTAAAAAACTATTACAGTTACAAAAAAAAATCTAAAACAAACATTAAATACGCAAAAAAACGCATCCATTACAATAATCAAAACGTATAAATATCGTTCAGATAGCGTACAAATCGTCATCGCAATAAAAATAAACAGAAAAATTTCCAATGCCGCCCTGTAATCGCATTGTACGATAACGTCATTCACGCACACACGCACAGGACAGCCGAAATTCGTGAATGTATTTTTCTAGCCGCCGTTGCTGTGTGCGCCGCAGGACGTTAGAGCAGCGCGCGCTTATGGCATACGCTTGCTCGTAAGCGAGACAGCGATAGCTTATATAACGCATTATTTTTATAATTAACAAGCAAAAATTGAGAGATACGAACGTGCGGCCCTGGAAACGGTCACAGACCTCAGCGCACGAAATTTGCACAGATCAAATGTGGGCGACCTCGCCTGGTTGCAGGCCGTTCGAACGCACACAGACAAGTCAAATACACGTGCAAGGGGAAAATTCTCGACTTCCGTGTAAACGGGCGCAGCCTAACTTTGCAGCCGATCGATCAGAGGCACCTGTAAGGCTGACTCACTGAAAAACCGATGCCGATTCTGAAATGAGGTTGAATGTAAAACTTATCCACTTCATATAATTTTGGTATTGTTATGATAATGATTTTATAATTTGCAGCCTGAAAATGTTTAGTACACATATTCTTGCATTGCTTATACAATTCATGTCGTTATTTGTACATTTAAATAACCCCAATTTTTTTTATTCATTTTAAAAAGCTTTGGAATAGGATGATTTCCCCTGATTTATTTATATTTAATCTTTAATATATAGTTTTTATATAGTTACCTAAACAGTAACTGTGTAGTAATAAATTATTGTCATAATACATATTAGTGATCTCGGCCTTTTGAAGTTATTTAAGAAATACAGTTCATACAATTTTATTTGGCCGTAAATTGCTTTATTTTCGCCTTCTACTATAATAAAAAAAATATGTAATACCTTGTCCAAAGAAGTAGTATCATACTTATTTTTGTTTTCATCTACAAACATTTATTTTAAATACTACAACTTAGGGCCTCCTTTTTGACAGCCTCCGTGGCGCAGTGGTATGCGCGGTGGATTTACAAAACGGAGGTCATGGGTTCGATTCCCGGCTGATTGAGATTTTCTTAATTTGTCCAGGTCTGGCTGGTGGGAGGCTTCGGCCGTAGCTAGTTACCACCCTACCGGCAAAGACGTACCGCTAAGCGATTTAGCGTTCCGGTACGATGTCGTGTAGAAACCGAAAGGATTGTGGATTTTCATCCTCCTCCTAACAAGTTTGCCCGCTTCCATCTAAGACTACATCATCACTTACCATCAGGTGAGATTGTAGTCAAGGGCTAACTTGTATAGAATAAAAAAAAAAGGGAACAGTGCAAGTTTCATCATATTCGGTGTAATACTTTTTGAGATATAAAGTTAAGAATGTATCAGATATTACGAAAATCGTGTAGTGTATCATTTGTAGTTAGAATTTAGGATACATTTTGTAGTTGTTTTGTTGTTAATTTTTTTTAATTAGTTTTTTCAATTATATGAAATGCACTGGACGCAAAGAAATATCACCAACTTTACGCGTGTCAAACATATAAGCGAATCGTCTATTTTTGTTGACTCTACCAATAATTATGCTAACACGATATTTAAAAAAAAAAACTCGTTTGCATACATCCTTGTACGCACTGCTATTTAGTATTAATTATTTAGGCAATGGTATTCTAGTGGTGGTTTTTTATATGCTGAACAGGTTTGTTTGATCACGACGACTTTTGATAGCGAGTGGTCACGGGATACAGTGATGCAGTCTTCAACGGTTTTAATGCCGTTTAAATTCCAGCCATGATGATGGGTAAATACCTCTCTGGTTTAGTAAATAGAAGGTTTAAACACTCGGTCGGACTTTGAAATTTTGAGTAGGTATATATTACTTTTTTACAAGAAGTTCATTTTGAGAGAAGTGTGACATCCCCGTACATCGGAGAGAATGACGTAAGGATACACGGAAATTATTATTTTTTTTTTTTATTCTTTACAAGTTAGCCCTTGACTACAATCTCACCTGATGGTAAGTGATGATGTAGTCTTAGATGAAAGCGGGCAAACTTGTTAGGAGGAGGATGAAAATCCACAATCCTTTCGGTTTCTACACGACATCGTACCGGAACGCTAAATCGCTTGGCGGTACGTCTTTGCCGGTAGGGTGGTAACTAGCCACGTCCGAAGCCTCCCACCAGCCAGACCTGGACTAATTAAGAAAATCTCAATCTGTCCAGCCGGGGATCGAACCCAGGACCTCCGATTTGTAAAACCACCGCGCATACCACTGCGCCACGGAGGCCGTCAAACATCGTCACCAAATAGCAGAGTTGTGACAGGCGTCCACTGATCCGCATCGTACGTATCGGATGCATCGTACGTATCGAACGGATCGCATTAAAAGGATTGTAGGATCCTTTGTATAGAAAGTCATACTAAGTGTGTCCACTGATCCGTATCCTATGGGTCGCATCGAACGGACTTTATGGTAGACTAGCTGACGCCGCGCGGTTTCACCCGCGTGGTTCCCGTTCCCGTAAGAATACGGGGATAAAATATAGCCTATAGCCTTCCTCGATAAATAGGCTATCTAACACTGAAAGAATTTTTCAAATCGGACCAGTAGTTCCTGAGACTAGCGCGTTCAATCAAACAAACAAACAAACTCTTCTGCTTTGTAATATTAGTATGAAATTCGCCCGTAAATTGAAAATCCGTTGGATGGGATGCGTCCGATGCGTACGATGCGGATAAGTGGACGCCTACGATCGGACGAACGTTGTTAGTACGTTGTCAGATGATACGAGTATGTTATGCATGACACGCATAATTTTGTTTAAAATTCTAGATATACCATGGCTCGCCACTACTGTAGAAACACTTATATGATTGATAAATTATCTATGGTTATTCCATAGACATAATGATCATAAAAAAAATCACAATAGGTACTTTATTAAGTGACTTTTATAGTTGTATCAAGATCAAGACAAAAACTTTGATCATCGCGTATTTTATAATTAGCGGTATTCTTCCGCGGTTACACTCGCGGAGTTCCCATTCCTGTGGGAATACGGGAAGACTATAACATATCTTACTCGCAAATAACGTAGTTTTCCAGTGGTTAAATAATTTTAAAAACCGGTCCAGTTGTTTTGGAGCTTATTTGTAATAACCAACCAAACAAAACGCCGTGATAGCCCAGTGACCTCTGCCTCCGATTCCTGAGGGCGTGGGTTCGAATCCGGTCTGGGGATGCACCTCCAACTTTTCATTTGCGTGCATTTTAAGAATTTAAATATCACGTGTCTCAAACTGTGAAGGAAAGTAAGAAAACATCGTGAGGAATCCTGCATACCACAGAATTTTCTTAATTCTCTGCGTGTGTGAAGTCTGCCAATCCGCATTGGGCCAGCGTGGTGGACTATTGGCCTAACCCCTCTCATTCTAAGAGGAGACTCGAGCTCAGCAGTGAGGCGAATATGGGTTGATAATGATGATGATGAATCAAACAAAAAGTTATATCTATTTAATATTAGTTTAAAAGAAACGAATTCAGGATATTCTAAATATAGTTCAAGTCATCAGTATCCTAAGCCAGAAAGGCAGAGAGTGGCAATGGGCGGAGCACATAGTTTGAAGAGCCGGTGGACGTTGGGGTCCCAAATTGCTGGAATGGCGACCCCGCAGTGTTGGCCGACCCCCCAACTGACGACATCAAGCAAGTCGCAGGGATTCGCTAGATGCAAGCGGCTCAGTATCGTGATGTTTGGAAGTCCCTACCTATGGCCTAGGCCTATGTCCTGCAGTAGACGTCCATCGGCTGATATAATGATGATGATTCGGAATTTCGTACCTTTTAGTCCAGCAACTGCGTCAGAGAGGTTACCTTATAATAATTCATTGACATTCGTGGATGAAACTTTGACCGAACTACTTGCGTATAAATTTAGTTGCAAACAAGTTCAAAATGCCTTTTCCGATGTATTACCCGTTTTGCTGGTTTCGCGTTACAATATTAGGCGGTTGGATCGTGGCCTTCACGATTACTTAGATATAATAATAGAGCAACTTTTTCGACGAAACCTACTCATAATATTTTGCTGATTATTCAATTAAATGGCAATAGAAGTATTGAAAACGATTATGTAACATTTCATCATCATCATCATCATATCAGCCGATGGACGTCCACTGCAGGACATAGGCCTTTTGTAGGGACTTCCAAACATCACGATACTGAGCCACCTGCATCCAGCGAATCTCTGCGACTCGCTTGATGTCGTCAGTCCACCTGGTGGGGGGTCGGCCAACACTGCGCTTACTAGTGCAACATTTACTCTTTTTTTATTCTTTACAAGTTAGCCCTTGATTACAAATCAAATCAAATCAAAAATCATTTATTTCAAGTAGGCTCAGTTTAAAAGCACTTTTGACACGTCAGTTGACTATTTGTTGTATTTAGTTGACTATTCTACCACCGGTTCGGAAGGCAGGTTCTGCTGAGAAGATACCGGCAAGAAACTCAACAGTTGCTCTTTTGAAAAAGTCACAATCTCACCTGATGGTAAGTGATGATGCAATCTAAGATGGACGAAGGCTAACTTGTTAGGAGGAGGATGAAAATCCACACTCCTTTCGGTTTCTACACGACATCGTACCGGAACGCTTAATCGCTTGGCGGTACGTCTTTGTCGGTAGGATGGTAACTTGCAGTGGCAGTATGCCACGTTGTATAGCAATATCGATTCTCTGACTTAAATGTAGGCCAGCCTTCTGTTCACGGGAGGCGTCGATTAATCGCTTTGCGATTTCTAATAAATAAATAATTTAATAAATAAATAATAAATAAATAATTTAATAAATTTAATAATAAAGCGAGACGCGAGTACTCGGACCCACGGGCCTAGCGTTTCGACCGCAAACGGCTCAAATACATAATCTCCGACGAGATTGCTGTATTCGCGCCGCTTGAGGGTCTCTGCTGATGCAGCAGCACCGCCATGATATAATTGATGATGATTAAAATCTTTCAACTGAAATAAAAACAAATGCAGCCTTAGATAATAATAGAACAGAGTACTAAATAAAAATCTCCACATGAAAACTAGGTAAAGACAACATAAGGCAAACAGATGTTAATAACGTAAAAGATAAAATACTGTTATGATAAGAAACTGTTTTATGTAAGTATGTAAAAAATTATTAATGAAAAAATAGTCATGAGCATAAAACGTTATCTTGGCAATAAATCTTGAACTCGGCGGATGTTATCAATTTAATTGATTAATTTTAAGTACAATTTCAAATATATAAGTATTCTTATTCTAATACCAATAAAATCCAGGCTGCATTGGTACCTATAGAGGTGTAATTCTCACCAATATTTTAAGGCTAACATTTTTTCATGGAAAAAATTTATAATACAGTAATTACTCCATACATACAGTACATACTCCTTTTTAAATAAATATTTCGTTATTCGCGGATCTGACCGACGAAACTGACGTAAAATCTGCAAATTAAAACTTTAACTTGCCTATACCTACCTATATATTTAACTTTAACTTAAATACCTATTGCCAAAATTGCGAATGGATGGTTTAAGAATGCCATTGCTTAAAATCATTTTGAATAGAAGCTTTTAAAAATTGTCAAGCCAGAAAAAAATTCAAAATTCCTCAAACCATTGTCTAAGAGTGAAGATAATAGTTAATCAATAACTTCAATTAATTGTTTTTTCTTTATATATTTGTTATTTATTTTGTCACCCAAGAACGTATCCCATATAAAATACCATTCCATATTCACGGTTTCTGTATTCGCGACACATTTAGAGAACGTATCCCCCTCGAATAATGAGCTTTTACTGTATATATAATTAAGCTATTAAAAATCTTTACACATAATCTGTCAACCTCTAAACATTTTTCTAAGAGAAAACGAAGTTATTCTTCTATATAGAAGGATCGATTATTGGCCCGAGCATTGTTATGCTTCAAAATGACTTTTGCTGTATATCAATTAAATAAAACAGGTGAACTCCACAGTCGTGTATAAAAGTGAGGGTATTATTAATGTAAATTATAAAATTGTGCGCGCAACCTTAATTTGGAATGTCTCTATTGCTATAAACAAACCGATTTGAGTACCGAAACCTCACGACGCAGTAAGTAGAAATAAAGTAGGTAGGTATAATATAATGTAGGTGATAGGGCTGTCAGGCTGTCTTTATACAAATGTAAATTTTTGATTTTCAAATTGATAATTTGTAGCCCAATATTTGAAAAAAAATTTTGTTTTTTTTTTTTTAATTTCCGATACAGGGTTGCCAATTCCACAATTTATTATATTTTATTACTATTATTGTAAACAACATAAACCAACATTTCCGTTTCCTACTAACACACGTTACCCACTTAGCATGTATTTGCTATCATAATGATTAGATAAACCATTGTATTTTTTCTACGCTGAATTAGTTTTTGTGCCAAATATGATTATCCTATCCGATGGTATTTTAATTCAAAATTAATTTACATTAAATATGCTTCGTTTACAACGTAAGTGCCTGTAAACACATCACATCAGTGACACATCAATTCTCTTTCTACAAACGCTAACGCAAAAGCGATTGAGATGTTGATCACGTGACCTATCGATAACGAATGTCATCCCCATACAATTTTTAGTTTTAGAAGCATTTGTAGTAAGAGAATTGATATGTGGACCTTGGCTAGAGGCCCAGATTATTTTATTATCCGTGTGGGACACTGCACGATTATCCTACTAACACTATAAACGCGAAAATTATAGGAATGTTTATTTGTTTGGATGTTTGTTACTTACTCTTTAACGCCGCAACTACTGAACCGATTTGGCTGAAATCTTAAAAAAAAAAAGAAAAAAGAAAGAAAGAAATATCCTTATTTTTAGGCAGTGCCACACATTACATTAATAAATTTTAAATATATAACTTATAGCTAAAACAAAAAAAGAAGAACGCCCTGCAATATGTGGCATAACCTAGAAAAAGGCCCTAACTCAGCATTTTGC
The DNA here is from genome assembly GCF_947172395.1 of Bicyclus anynana. NCBI lineage: Eukaryota > Metazoa > Arthropoda > Insecta > Lepidoptera > Nymphalidae > Bicyclus > Bicyclus anynana. The sequence goes on along the minus strand of NC_069085.1, from coordinate 3,135,542 downwards.
TACATACTTCCTATCCAAAAAAAAGTATGCAGCACTGATTTTCAGTTAGGACCTAGTTCAGGTGCCGCCACGTACACAGTTCAACATCCTATGTAAACCAGAGACCTTTTAATAATGTAAACTATTATTAATTAATTAAAATTATTAATTAAAAATGATAGATTATACCCTGGATTAACACATAGGCTACTTTTCATCCCGAAAAAATCAATGGTTCCTACGGGATTTGTGAAAAACTGAATTTCACACGGATGAAGTCGAGGGCGTCTGCTATTAAAATAATCACATCTCATCACACTATCACAGTAACATATAAATCCGAAAGTTTTTGTGTGTGTGTTAGTGTGTATGTTTGTTTCTCCTTTGTACAGCGGCTCCTGAAGCGATTTGGCTGAAATTTAAAATAGATTTGGTTTTGAGAAGCCTGTTTAAACCTATTTCTTTCACGCTGTAACTTACATTACGTGTAGTAAAAAGAACAAGGATGACATATAGACACTCATTACTTCTGTAAAATACGTATAGGACGATTACATTTGATGAAGGAGAGGTTATGGTAAAATGAAGTAAATACGAAGTTCGTTGTGCCAACCCTAGCGAATCTAGTAGGTACTCGCGGCATGCGATAGCCGATGCTAGTCGAAAACGTGAACTTGGTATTTTGTCCATGAACCTGCCACCTCCGAAGTAGTGGGTTGACGTCAGCGTTAAAAAAGGCCGACCAATTGCATAATGCTTAGGCGTTATTTACACGTGCCTAAGAAACGTGTACCGGGGTATAGTTACTAGCAGAACCCCGCGGTGTCACCCGAGTAGTTCCCACTCCCGTTTATCCCGGAATTAAATATAGCCTGTGAGGATAAAATATAGCCTATGTTACTCACTTTATTATGTACAAGTTATAATGTTGTTTTCAGTGAAAGAAATTTCAAAATCAGTCCAGTCAGTTCAACCGATTAATTCTTACGTCTTTAGTATAATATTAGCTTAAATAATAAAGCTTTTTTGAAAAAAAAATTGTGGAGAGGTTGCAGGTTCGAATCCCACCCTTTGAACTATTGTTGGAACTATGGGAACATTTTGTCATGTATTATAATGACTTTTAAACTAAGCAGATGGGCAAGCAGCTTGCCTATTCACTAATTTGGTTTTTATTAACAACTTATTAAAATAAATATTAAATCTACTGAGAAATGTCATCTACCTACTGTATGATATCCACTTAAGGTTGTCAGTCGGCACCGGATGACATTTTTTACATAGAATCTCAATTACGTATATGTCAACTAACGTACGTCAAAGTTAGTGAATTAGCCTGTTGTTGGTAAGATCTATCACTATTAAACAGAGGAACACCTCGGATTCTATGCAAGGAAGATGTCCTATAATGTGCTGCCCTCTGTCCATCAACTTGAAGCGTAGGTATTAAGACTAAAATACAATACAATACTGCTTTCCGGCCGAAATTGGTGACGGAAGAAAGTACTTCTTGGGGTTTTAAATGCCTTACGGCCAGTTTCTTCATCGCAAGTAACAGTCAAAGTAACGTCATAAATCAAAAGTGACGCTCTTATTCACTGAAAAATAAAGTCTTCTTTACTACTTACTACTTTTACTGTTACTTTAGCTTTAAATGAAGAAACTGGCCGTAATCTGGATCATCTGGATCATCGTTCCATTTAAAAAGTAAAAAATAATAATAAAAAAAAATTTAATAAAAAAATTCAACCGACTTCCAACTCAAAAAATAACTTTAACTAAAAAGCAAAAAATAACATCCTACCTATGTGCTACCTTCTGATCAGTTTGAAGGCGGTGCCAAGCCAGTGATGTTTTAATTAAATACGTTTAAACTACAAAATTTCTGTGGTTATTCCAGAAACAGCTTTAATTAAAACACACTGGCTTGGCACCGCCTTCAAACTGATCAGAAGGTAGCACATAGGTAGGATGTTATTTTTTGCTTTTTAGTTAAAGTTATTTTTTGAGTTGGAAGTCGGTTGAATTTTTTTATTAAAATTTTTATTTTTTTATTTTTAGTGTTAGCATACCCACTGCGTGTGTACAGTCACAACCTATCTAAGTGGAAAGTTCTTATCAATACAAAATTATCAAGTCCAAACACAAGGTAGCTACTGTGAGCCGTCGAGGAGTTCTCTTCACTGTGCTTCGTCTTCATCACCAGATCCTTAATACAGTCGCAATCCATATAGGTGGAAAGTTCTCATCAATACAAATTTATCAAGTCTAAACACAAGGTAGCTACTGTGAACCGTCGAGGAGTTCTCTTCACTGTCCCTCGTCTTCATCATCAGACCCTTAATACAGTCACAATCCATCTAGGTGGAAAGTTCTCATCAATACAAATTTATCAAGTCCAAACACAAGGTAGCTACTGTGAACCGTCGAGGAGTTCTCTTCACTGTCCCTCGTCTTCATCACCAGACCCTTAATACAGTCACAACCCATATAGGTGGAAAGTACTCATCAATACAAATTAATCAAGCCCAAACAAAAGGTGACTGCTGTAAATCCTTGACGAGTTCCATCGTCTGTGTTTCGGCTCCATCATCAGACCAACTCCAAACCTTCATAAAGTTGTAGTGGTTTAAAATACCTTATGGAAACACTAATAAACGTACTAGCCGTCTCTACAACTTTCGAAAGTTCCCCTCAATTTCTCCAGGATGCCATCATCAGATCCTGACATGAAAAAAATGGGACCACCCTGGAAGTAAACCCTACAAAACAAAAAAAGAATTTTCAAAATCGGTCCATAATTGACGGAATTATCGCTGGACATACATAAAAAAAAAAAAAAAAAAAAACGTACAGCTGAACGTAGAACCTCCTCCTTTTTGGAAGTCGGTTAAAAACTCAATCTTAAAGTATTTATGTATGTATTAATCATTCTAAAAAAATACGTCGCGTCGCTCTTAACATTACAAATATTAACTTTATAAATAAATATTTTTGAATTATTTATAAAGATTTTACATACAGAACCCTCAGTAGGCGAGTCCGACTCGTACTTGTCCGGTTTTCATAACGATTTTTGTATACAGAACCCTCGGTGTCCGGTTTTTATCACGATTTTTGTAAGGCAGACTAACGTTATATGTATGCCGGGTCATCTAGTTTTATTATAAAAGTAATAGGTATATAACTGCTATTTGATACGCGTGTAGGATGCCTTATAATAGATGTTCTTTGTCCATGCATACCAGAGTACAATGAGCGGCTCCTATAATAGCAATTTTAATTAACGCAAGCATTGTTCGTTCATGATTCAAGTGATTGTGTTTAGTGAACCCGCCCGGGTTGCAACGCGTTATTACAATAACTTTGGAACTTCGTCGATAATACAAGTTACAACAAACGATCGATCCATAGTTTAAATTAACCACGTTTTGTGGGAACTTGGTTTTTATATTGTTTTATTTTTAAACAACTTCCAAAAAAGAAGACGTTCTATTTTCGGCTGTATGTATGTTTCATCACGATGTTTTTCCTTCACCGTCTGAGACACGTGATATTTTTTTTTTAAATGCACACAACTGCCCTGTGTCATATCCCTGTGTCATATCCACTGGGCTATCACGGCTTTCTATTTTTATGCATGTTCAGCGATATTTCCGTCGTTTGTGTACTAATTTTAGCCTATTGGTTGTATTTTTTGTTGTATAAGATACTAGTCGACGCCCTATTTTACACTCGTAGTTCCCGTTCCCGTGAAAATACGATGATAAAATATAGCTCACACACCCAAATAACGTTGCTTTGTAGTGGTAAATGAATTTTCAAAATCGGTTCAGTAAGCTTAATACTTAACTGAATCAAGACCATGAGCCGTAGCACAAAAAGCGGAAACCGGTAAGTGGCATATAAGTATGCCTTTTTGACTTTTTACATATTATTTTGATTCTTCTGCCGTGGAGACCCTTGGGCGACGGAGTCGCAGAGTCAAAAAATTTCTGGCCTGGTTACAGAAGGGCTGGCTCATTTTTTGCGCAAAGTATCAGCCTGGAAACCCATCGATCGTGTATGGAAAAGCCATCGATCGTAGATGGTTAGATGGGCATCAAAGCGTCGCGGAATTGTCATTAGTATCGCACATTGAGTACGTCATCACTCGTACACACATTTCTCTTTATTCATGTTGTGGCTTGTGTTTTTACACTTCCAAAATGAAAGCATAATTAAAATAAGAAAATACAGTAAATACTTTCTTAATTTCACGTCCACTCACAGCATGCGCTTGTTTCGTACTAAGATAAGATGTGCGTGCACGTCTTTGGGTAATAATATAAAATTGTGCGTTCTCTAATATATAGGGGCCCATCTAACGATTTATATCGATGGAAAAAGCAGCCCATATTCTTACCACCATTCCACGTGGGCATAATTTGTATAGTTTTTAGAATAAGTTAGCATATGATCATAACTGTATTTTTTCTCAAGAAAAAAAAAATTATAAACCTTATCTTGGCGATAAGATAATTGCCTAGCAAGAAACGATTTCTTGCATACTATTAACTCTTCTTGTATACCTCTCAGTGTAGTCACCGCCTAAGCTATATGTTACCTTACCCTTTGATAATGTGCTCAAGACCTTACAAGCCAATATAGGAGATGAAGTTACATAACAAACTCGATATGTCTGACGGTCACGGCTTCCAAAGGTCGCCCGCTATCAGACTAATCCTTTATTATCATAATACACACGAAAATAAGGAAATAACAAAGTTGCGCTTAGAATATACGATACTCTATAGGGAAATATGCAAACTGATATAGATAAACTATTTGTTACTAGCTACCCACCCTGACTTTGCGCGGGTGATCGGAACAATCTACTTTTAATCTGTTTCAATTTGCTAGTGCCTGCAATAAATGACGGCCTCCGTGGCGCAGTGGTATGCGCGGTGGATTTACAAGACGGAGGTCCTGGGTTCGATTCCCGGCTGGGCAGATTGAGATTTTCTTAATTTGTCCAGGTCTGGCTGGTGGGAGGCTTCGGCCGTGGCTAGTTACCACCCTACCGGCAAAGACGTACCGCCAAGCGATTTAGCGTTCCGGTACGATGCCGTGTAGAAACCGAAAGGGGTGTGGATTTTCATCCTCCTCCTAACAAGTTAGCCCGCTTCCATCTTAGACTGCATCATCACTTACCATCAGGTGAGATTGTAGTCAAGGGCTAACTTGTAAAGAATATAAAAAATAAAAATAATGTTCAAGAGTTTTTTTTTTTTTTTTTCTTTACAAGTTAGCCCTTGACTACAACCTTACATGATGGTGATGATGCAAACTAAAATGGACGCGGGTTGACTTATTAGGAGTTGCATGAAAATGCACTCCCCTTTCGGTTTCTACGCTTTCGGTGCGTCTGTGCCGGTAAGGTGGTAAGCCACGGCCGAAGCCTCCCACCAGCCAGAACTGTACCAATAAAAAAAACCTGAATCGGCCCAGTTAACGAACCCAAGTCCTCCGTCTTGTAAATCCACTGCGCCACGGGGGCCGTCAAAGCTTTTGGAATAGGATTCGTTCGGAGAAGTAGATACTACGGTAAATTTTCTTATTTCGGTCAATAAGCAGTAAGTAGATAGGTACTTATTGCTGTTTCGGGCGAAATAACGCCATAAATTTTTCTACCCTCAAATTACAATTACGATTTTTTTTACAAGTTAGCCCTAGACTACAACCTCACCTGATGGTAAGTGACGATGCAATATAAGATGGAAGCGGGCTAACTTATTAGTAGTTGGATGAAAATCCACACCCATTTCGGTTTCTACACGACATAGTACCGGAACGTTAAATCGCTTTCGGTACGTCTTTGCCGGTAAGGTGGTAATTAACCATGGCCGAAGTCAGACGTGGACCAACTAAGAAAACCTCAATCGGCCCTGTCAAGGATTGAACCTAGGACCTCCGTCTTGTAAATAAAATAATGATTCGATTTTACGATTAGGTGCAGTAAGTTAATCTTGTGTTTAAAGTACGCAATGGATTTTAATTCTTTACATCAAGAGTGATTCAAGAGGAAGATTTACTAGTAAGTATATTATGTATTATGTATTTATGTCGTATATAATAAATAAGATAATATTGAGCCGTGATAGCCCAGTGGATATGACCTCTGCCTCCTATTCCGGAGGGTATGGGTTCGAATCCGGTCCGGGGCATGCACCCCCAACTTTTCAGTTGTGTGCATTTTAAGAAATTAAATATCACGTGCCTCAAACGGTGAAGGAAAAACATCGTGAGGAAACCTGCATACCAGAGAATTTCCTTAATTCTCTGCGTTTGTGAAGTCTACCAATCCGCATTGGGCCAGCGTGGTGGACTATTGGCCTAACCCCTCTCATTCTGTGATGAGACTCGAGCTCAGTGAGCCGAATATGGGTTGATAATGATGATAATAAATAAAAAATGTCGTTATTCAGAGATTCCGCGTCGACGAAGTCGCAGGCATCCATTAGTTACTAATATATTGCAAAATGAAGCTATTTCCATTTCAAGTCAAATATTTACAGGCAGCGAACAATTTCATCGCGTACAAAGTAATAATAACAATAAAGGTGGCAGTTTAGGATGTTTTGATCTCTATAATCAATAGGGCTTGTTAATTTCAGATCTGGCGGAGTCAAAGCGTTGCCATGACAACGATCCCTTGGCAGAGTTTCCCAGGGCCAAATACAAAATTTGAGGAGCACCGCAGACTACAGACGAAGGACTTCATTTCTTAACCATCGACTCAAAAAGAGGGGTTTAATAAGTTTGGCGTGTCTGTCTGTCTGTCAGTCTGTGGCACAATAGCTAACGAACGGATGAAGCGATTTCAATTTAGTTTTTTTTTTTATTAAAGGTGACTTACGTGCGAGTGATATTAGACATGAAATAATAATAATAATAGTAATAATTTATTTATTTGCTTTAAACATGGGTTACACTTGTTATAAAATTAAATATACAATTAATTATTCGATCCAAACATGTCATGCCTATAGGCGTGCAAAATATTTATGAAATGTGTCAATGGAACAATACCTAAATTACAAAAGCTACAAAATTACAAAACAAAAAAAACAATATAAGAGAAAATTATGTCAAATTTTAAAAAAAATGTCAATTATTACAATTAGTCAAAATCTCAGTTGAAAATAGTCTTTGTAGTTATATATATTTGCATTAATTAATTTATTAAAAATATAATTTTTGAATTCATTCATGTTTGATGAAAATCCGTTTAAAAGTTGTGAGGGGTGAAAGTGGGGAAGAATAACCGAATTTCCGAAATATACTTATATACTCAACCATTTCCTTTATATAATGACCTCTGTTAACCTTCGAGCAATAGGTAGCGAAATATTTGCGAAAAACTGATTTTCTTGACCTTCTGACGTTTGTAACTTTTTCGTTGCAAATCGATGTCGATTTTTCACATCTTCATAATAACACCGTATTATACTTGTATACAAAAATTCAACTTCGTAGGAATTTTTCCCCAGATAAATCCTAATATTACAGGACTACATTTCATTTTCATGAAAATCGGTTTACTAGTTTTGTGTTAAAATTAAAAACACTGAAATACATCTTTGAAGTTGATTCCATTTTTATATTAAAAAGACATAATTTTACATAAATACTACTACAAGATTACATAAATACTTTATGTTTACTTTGTTTAGGGAATTCGATAGTTTACTTATCACCACCAAAACGAAGGTAAATCACCAAATCACGAGCAAATCACTTACCTTTCGATGTTGCAACCCACCTAGCCGCCAAGAGACAGCTTCCTCACACACCTTGACAATGACTTCACACACACTTGCACTGGACCGCAGCCTCAATACTAACAAGTTGTCTTGTGCACATCAACATTAAAACAAATGAATACGAGAAGTCTGAAAGTGCCGAATTGCACATAGCACCGCGTAGACTCCGGGTTTTTTATGTCGAATGTTGCCTGTGTCGCGCTAACAGGTCTCATTGGTCGGCCGTCGCTCGCATTCGAATAGTAAAGTAGTTTTTTTATAACTACCCTCTTTGTGATTAATCTACCCGGATTAAGTAACTATACTACAGCCTTTCTTGATGAGTACTGTTTACCAACACATAAATTAAAAATGAGGGTATTAGTCACTAGACATTTCACACCTAATAATAATTATAATTAACTAGTTCTTATAGTAATGAAAATAAATTTGATTAATAGGCTTAGATCAATTTTAGATATGGTTAATATATTTTACATAACATTTTATAAAAAAACATACATAATGGAAAATAAATAAGTTATGAAATGACATGCGTTTTCTACCTTAATTTCTAAATTCTTTGTTGGTAAACAGTACTCATCAAGAAAGGCTACAGTATAGGTGGAGGCGTCTAGAAGATGCCTATTCACTCTTAGTAAGTATATCATGAAACATCAGGATATCTGACTGTTTCATCCCGTAAAAAACGTCTATCCAGGTAAACTTGTCTCTTATCTGCGACCGCTAGGTAACACGTGATCTAGCAATTTCACGTACGCTCTTTGCTGTGGCGAAGCTAGCTTTGTAATTGACTACGCACTTTGACTTCAAGCAACATTACCTACAAGGTGAAATCTGAAAGCAAGTAGTCCCCGGTTTGTGAAACGCTGATCATTTTCTTATTATTGTGTCAATTTTTACAAATAAACAGGTTAAGCAAGCCTAACACTTAATCTATCGTTTATCGTTTCATCACTTTGTACCGCAAAATTTTTTGCCCTCCATGTGCAGTGGATGAGCTTCGTAGATGCTAAAATGTACTGAGGAATCCTGAACCCTGAGGAGGATTTGGAGTTGTAATTTCCCATTTTGTACAATATTTAGGTATAGTGCCTATTCTAGTTAAGAACCTCGCACACGCCATTGCCATGTAATTTTATCAGCAACCGTAGCTTACCTATGTAACTAAATTTATCAATGCTTGTCAACAGAAGCAATTATGGTAATACTTCTCCGGATAGGTACCTTAAAAGATTTTATTTGAAATCAGAAGCATCGTTAATTCGTCATTTCGCGCTTTAAAGTTTTTAATCTGTTTTAATCAAAGACGTAGTAGACGTACATCCATTCGGTTAGGTAGGCATAGGTTAATATTTAACTAAACCACACCACTCAATTCTTCGTTTAAATAAATACCTATTTTTTATTTCATGTTTTAACAGTATCCACTAACAATTGGACTTTTATTGATCATTTGATTCTGTAACCAACACAACAACTTCGGTTTAACTTAGTTTGACAATTATTTTATTTAAACGTTGATATAAGCATGCCTTTCAGAAACTGGGCATAAATTTGTTTTCGTCGCACGGAACATGGTTATGGAGCATACTTCTATGAAGTAACTTCATTAATTATAGCATTCGTACCTGCGTTGTTTGAGCTTGAACTTGGCCTCGCCTTTAATGCAAAATTTAAGATTTAAAGAACAAGTTTGAACCCTCTTACCTACGCATGTGTTACGGTAACGTATTTGTTTCGTCGTCATCAACCCATATTCGGCTCACTGCTGAGCTCGAGTCTCCTCTCAGAATGAGAGGGGTTAGGCCAATAGTCCACCACGCTGGCCCAATGCGGATTGGCAGACTTCACACACGCAGAGAATGAAGATAATTCTCTGGTATGCAGGTTTCCTCACGATGTTTTCCTTCACCGATTGAGACACGTGATATTTAATTTCTTAAAATGCACACAACTGAAAAGTTGGAGGTGCATGCCCGGGACCGGATTCGAACCCACACCCTCCGGAATCGGAGGCAGAGGTCATATCCACTAGGCTATCACTGCTCCTTACGTATTTGTTTATACTACCTATATGTACACCTACGTTACATCATTAATTATTACACCTACGTAAAACCGCAATAATCATCTGTTTTAAACATATTGTATACAAGCGGACTCCCGCGACTTCGTTCGCCCTTAGGCCTTCTTAATCCGGCCCTAATGGACCTCTACTATCTATAAACTACCTCCCTACCAAATTTCATTTTTGTACGTCAAACGGTTTTTGAGATTTTGTTATTTCCTTTCGCATTTATATATTAAAATATGTATAAATAAATAATTGAGAAGTATGTAAGTTTAGGAACGGCTAGACCAATACTAGTTTGGAAGTCCCTACAAAAGGCCTATGTCCTGCAGTGGATGCCCATCAGTTGATTGTGATGATGATGATGATAATGATAAACTAAAGAAACGTGACCACAACACAGCACAGCAAAAATATTTAGAGTTATACATGGTGTGGCGTGGCAGAGAAACCCAATTACCAACAATCCTTGCTTACAATTGCTTTGTGAATTTATACAAATATTCAATGCCTAATAGGCCTAGTTGAAATATTTTTTTTTTTTAAATTTTAGCAATTTTTCATTAACAGATGATAATTTAATGACATACTTATGGAAATTTATTTTACTATTATGATGCGTTAACGTATTTTATCACAACAATCAGAACTAATCTAATCAGGGTGTTAAACCATCGTAGTATAATGAACTTTCCAAATTAACTGGGATGTTTCACTTTGACATGAGCGCTTTGATCCGTGCGCTCGCCTCTTAATCATTACAAGTGTTTGATGAAAAATACACAGTCAGCTGATTTCGCTCTTTAAGACTTCATTTTAATGAATGCTTTTACAAGTACCTTATACTCGTCCGTGATAGCCCAGTGGATATGACCTCTGCCTCCGGTTGCGGAGGGTGTGGATTACGGTACCTCAAACTTTTCAGTTGTGTGCATTTTAAGAAATTAAATAACACGTGTCTCAAACGGTGAAGGAAAAACATCGTGAGGAAATCTGCATACCAGAGAATTTTCTTTATTCTCTGCGTGTGTGAAGTCTACCAATTGACCTCTCATTCTGAGAGGAGACTCGAGCTCAACAGTGAGCCGAATATGGGTTGATAACGAACCAATACTCGTCTGGAATAATCATAATCCTGGAATATAGCAATAGCTTCTCAGTCTTTTCTTTTCCTAGTCCTTTTGCGTACTTGGTCAGTACGTAAGAATTCTTTATACGAAGCTAACATGGGTAGCTTTGTATTGGCCTCGTTTTTCAAGCCTAACCAGCGCCAGTCAGCTCTGGCAGGAATAGAGTGACATCCTCTTTCTTTAGCCAGTAACTGCCAGTATTACGAACATGTGTAGACGCAAGAAAAATCCAGGAATCACTTGAATCGTCTAAAAAACAGGTTTTTTAGACGAACCTGTTTTTTAGACGATTCAAGTGATCACGAAATTGACATCAACCCACCGACTTTGTATAAACCACGTTAAGCCCTCATTCGCACGAGAGTTTTTTTAACGTTTGTTTGTTGTTGTGTTGTGTTATTTTTTTAATGAAACTCTCGAGCTAATGGGGCCTTAATTTAATGTTAGCCAATAAATCTTGCCAGTCACATCAAGCACACCAAATAGCAAATCAAGACGTCAAGTACCTATAATAAAAAAAATTATACTAATTTTGTCCCAGACGACATTGCCGGCCTCCTCTAGTATTATGCGAAAACGAATGTGTTCTTTGTTAACTACGGAACCCTAAAAGAGAGTTATATAGTGACCAAGCCTACTCATATTTACGTATTCTACTCAAACACATTAAAATATTCGGTGTAGAAGGATTAGCGTACACATATCTCTGAATGAATACAAAATGATAATTTTATTCAATATTATAATTATTTTATTCGTTTTATACATAGTAATAATTTTCGTTGTGAAATCGAATACACCTGCAAATAAATTAAATTCACTGGGAAATTTGGGAGTTTAATGGCATTTTAACCGCCATTTTGAATATTTAGTGATGTGCAAAAAAGTGTATCTACTATTATTAGTTTTAAACGCTGATATTAAATTCAAAAGGTACAAACTTCATTTGTTAATGTATCATATTATTTAATAACAACATTTTTATTGTGTGTATATGTGTATTTATGAAATTAAAATATTCAGTGGTTAAAAGCTACATATTAAGTTGGTGAAAGAACTCTTAAAATCGGTCGAGCAGTTTTTGAGTTAAATTGTAAGAAACAAACAAAACATCTTACCTCTTTATTTTGGCTTATCCTTATTAAAACGAAACCCAGTCTTTTATACGCAGGCAATAGCTAGTTACAAATAAAAATTGACCCAAATGGAAATCAAACCCAAATTCCAGTTATAAAAGAAACACCCTACGGACTGCGCTGCAGAATTCACAACAATTTGTTGCACAGATTTGATGAGGGGTCCATACCCTTTCTTCGCATATCAATATCTTTACACATTTTATCACAGTAGGTACCGAAATGATTGTCGAATATATGAATTATCGGAGCGGATTGAGTAGTTGGTAGGTGGGCGCAGGGGGGTCGGAGTCGGGAGGGGGGTCGGAGTTCGGAGGCCCGGTGATCGCAAATAGCAAACTGCGACTTGGCGTAGCGTAGCAGAGACTCTGTACTTCCCGGACAGGGCCGCACTCGGCGCGCACTTCTCAGAAGTTACACGATAGCGTAACAAAACTGAAGTATACAGTAACAGCCTGGAGGAATATTTTAATATTTCGTATTAAACTCAGTGAACAGCTTAAAATTGTCGAGTTGGCAGTTCCCATGAAAAAATTACCTAAGTAGCAAATTTAGAAAAATAGCACCTACCTTACCTAAGCAAATTAAATGGATTCGGTAATTTAGAAAAATAGCAAATGTTAAACAATTATTTTTCAATACTAAGCCAATGGTTGAAAATGCCAATCTCATGCCTTATTATATAAGATGAAATGGTTTTCTTTTTATAAAATTTTAATAGAGTTTTGTATTATAGTTTGTGTTGATATTGTTAAAAATTAAAAAAGGACATATCAAAAAATGATAGAAAAAAAAATTCTTTACCCTAGTACCATAGTACCATCTCACAATAATTTAATACTTAGTTAAATTCATTATGGGTTTCTCAGATTAATTAATCGCTTTTGGAACCCCTGTAGCTTTTGTTTTAACTAAGAAACTTAAAATTACAGATGTATGTCATTAATAACCTCGATGTGTAAACACAAAACAGATGATTCAATAACTTCTAGGAGTTCTTCTGAGAAGTGTCGCTTTAAGTAATTATTAGTTACGCATTTTACTTTAAATTATTAACAAAACGTTTAAATCTTATTAAACCATTTAATTATAGAAGATAAGTAATGATAAGTAAGTAGTAGTAAGTAGTAGTAGTAAGTAACTAAGTAATAGTAGTAAGTAGTAGAGTTTAAAGAGATTAGATCAAGGAAGGAATAGAAACAACTTTTATCCTTACGCGAATGTGTGAAGTGCTTTGTTCTTAGTTTCAACAGACTAGTCTAGGCATTTCCTGACCAGGGTCGCACTCAAACAACATTAACAAAAAATAAAACAAGTTAGTCACTTCCAAACTTTACCTAAACCAAATTGTTGTTTGTATTTGTACTAATAAATGTACTCTGCAATCAATATCATAAACATTGTTGTATTAACAAATGTTATTCTCTGAATTATTTTGATTGAAATTTTACCGTTAAATATTTCAATAGGCCGACTCAAAAATACGACATTTTTTACCGGTTACTAGGCCAAACTAGTTTTTACCTATTCCCGTAGATGTTTTACGATTGCCTTCGGGGATTCTGATTCATACGGAAATCTCGAATCAAAATTCCCAGAAGCCCACCAAGGTCTCTTAAATTTTATTCCCAGAAAAGGCCAAGGTCTTTAGCCGGGCCATGTTTTTATTCCATCGACGGGAAACAATGTAAATAGCGCGCTTCTAACCTGAGGCTATACTTCTTCATAGATTATAGAATAAACCTGATATATCCGGATTAAGTAAGTAAATAATTTCTAACTTTATTCATATGAATTGATAATAAAGTCAGTAAAATAGAAAATAAGATTAAAATTATTAGATATTTGAAGTTTATACGAATTTCTCAAGCCATCAGCTGTTTATGACTAGCTGACGCTGCGCAGTTTCACCTGCATGGTTCTCGTTCCCGCAGGAATACGGGGATAATATATAGCCTATAGCCTTCCTCAATAATAGGGGTAACTAGCACTGAAAAAAAAATTCAAATCTGACCTATAGTTCCTGAGATTAGCGCATTCAATCAAACAAACAAACTCTTCAGTTTTATAATAGTAGTATAGATATTAATAACGTTTTACAATAATATTCTATAAAATAATAAAATATATTTTCATCATCATCATCATATCAGCCGATGGACGTCCACTGCAGGACATAGGCCTTTTGTAATGTTTGGAAAATATATTTTACCATATGTTAAATTCTAATGCCAAAAATCTAAATTATTAATAATACAAATTAAAGATCTGTTAAAAAATTAGACACAAAATAATTTTGAAAATTCAAAGTGAAATTCAACATTAATTATTCCTTTTAAACCGGTGTAATTTCCTTTTTAAACGTGAAATTTTCGGGCAAAAGCACCTGTATGGTATCTAAAATTGATACCTGTTCTTAGGTAAAGATTTAAGCGCCATTGAGGGATTGAAAAGAGCTTGAAATGAGCGGGGCAGCGGGCGGGGGGAGCGGCGTCTCTTCGCAACGCGCCTACGCGATCGTCATGGCTACAAGTGCGGCCCTGGGTGGCCTTGCAATGGAATGGGAAGGGCATTACCCCCGTCTACTTGCACGCTATCAGTTTGCGCTTGCCAACATTTTTGGCGACGCGTTTTCCGCGTTAATGTTCTATATAACCCAGTTCAGCGTTTCAAGCGGATTTTCGGGGTGTTATACAACGACAAATTCGCTTTCATACTGGCCGGTATCCAATGCCTACGTTACATAAAACAAATGTGTCGCGACTAGGTATATTTTACCATTTACCACACCCTACCACCGTACCGGCAAAGACGTACCGCCAAGCGATTTAACGTTCAGGTACGATGTCGTGTAGAAACCGAAAGGGGTGTGGATTTTCATACTCCTCCTAACAAGTTAGCCCGCTTCCATCTTAGACTGCATCATCACTTACCATCAGGTGAGATTGTAGTCAAGGGCTAACTTGTAAAGAATTAAAAAAAAAAAAAAAAAAAAAAAAAAAAAAAAAAAAAAAAAAAAAAAAAAAAAAAAAAAAAAAAAAAAAAAAAAAAAAAAAAAAAGTCCTCTTCTTCTTGAAGATAAATGTTTAATCTTGCTTGGAAATTCATTTAACCCAATATTATAAAAACATTTAATTAGCAAGTAAGATAAATATTGAAAAAAATTATGTATAGTGCCTATTTGTGTTAAAGTTCTAACTGTACCGACAGTTAAAAATTAATTTATAAAGTATTGTTTATATGGTAAATTCTACAGGCGGTTACTAAAGATATAAACTATTAAATCAAATCGAAATTTCACTCTTCAAAATCTAATAAACTAATGAAACACTTTCATAATCATTAATAAAAATTTTACTTGTACAAACATCGTTATAATTTATATTTTTTAGTTATTAATGATCGACGTATGTACAAAAAAAGTTTAAAATGAAGATTCGCTGTAACTTTTCCACGATAAAGCGCTTTAACCGCTAGAAAGAGTTCAAACGAACATCTAAAAACATTAATTTCAAGGCCGCTATGCAGTGCATTCAGACCCAGCGTGACTGAATTGAATTGATATTTTTTGTACCACCAACGAGCGGTCTATTATTGAGCTCCGAGCTGGCTATGCTCGCCTGGTAATCGCAGTGATGAATATTGAAACAATTGCGTAACTTTTATAATAGTAATTTACCACAGATTAAACAGAGCGCACAGAATACGACGGTGTCGTAGCCGCTCCAAATACAAAATTCAAAAACTAATACATTCTCGAGTCAGTACGACACGAAACGTCGCATCAGTAATTTTCAATATTATTCAAAATAAATGGCGTCTTATGTTTTAAATATTTTAAAAACAGTTCACAAAAACTAAAGAAATAATATGAAGTATTTTTTTTATTGGTATATATTGATTATTATATTCATATACGTATTTTTTGTGTTGAATCTTACTTTTAATACCAATTATGTAAAAAAATTGTATACGCGTGATGTTTTTTTAATGGGTTTCACCGGCTTTATCACGGTGCTTGTAAACACTCATTCTGGATTTATTCTTTATTCTGTGTAATTTACTTCAATTACCATTTACATATTACCTACATTCATGATTAATATATTGTTATTTATAAACAAAAACTTAAATCAAAATAACAACCATAAAAAGTAATTTAAACTAAGACTCTCTGTCTGTAGAGATTATCAATGCTATAGAGTAAGATTAATTAGGTAGGTAAGATACAAACACCTCTGAATACCCAAACAAGTAGTGTGCAAGAAAATATGTGTAATAAGTTATAACATAATCACAAATACCAAAATAATGTTGAAAATCAAATAAATGATTTTTTCATGATATTATTTCTAAGTGTGTCACACTTTTTTTATTTGTTAGAGAGCTATAAAGAACATAAGGCAACAGAAGTATTGTTGTTTATGTTCTTTTATTAAAATAAAAATAAAGTCAAACGAAGTTAACTAAAACTACCAGTACATCTATAAGTAATTGCTATAAGTCCTAAATCGAAAAGCCTAAAGAAATACGCCAGTACCTTGAAAGGAAAATCAGATATAGAAGTCTTTCATACCATGTACTGGAAATGACTTTCCAATTTTCTATCATAATCTATACTGTAAGACCTATTTATCATCACACAAAGAAGTCTCAAAGAAGGTACACGGCTGTATGCCCTCGATCGCGTGCAGACAAAACCTACGTCTAGGCGACAATGAAGCCAACACAATAGTAAGGAAACCCTATTACGGCTAGGCTTTTCGGCGAAATTGCTGACAAACAATAATATTACTTAGTGCTCAGTTTTAGGTGTCATTATTGCTTGAATAAGTAAATTCTTGCGTGCATTTTTATTAATAAATCTGTCCATAAATCTATATAAACCGACTACGAATAAAATCGTTAAAATAATTTCTTTACTTTTTTTCTTGCTATTTTTTTATTGATATTGAAAATAAGTTTTGGACTTTCTCTTCTAAATAGTCTAACAAGTAATCCCATACGTCGTGTACTGACCGACTAACCGATTTCGAAAAGGGCAGTTTTGTATTCGCATATCTACGCGTATAAATATATCCATATTTCTTGTATATTCAAACAGTCTAAAAGAAATGTACACATACTCGTATTCGGTCTATCGTGTGTTTGTATTTTATGATTTACTCAAAACCAACCGATCCTTATCGATGGGGTTTTTTTTATTCAATTTCTGTTTAATGTGTTTCCAGAAAACGTAAATATAGGTATAATTTTCAATGTACGTACCGTATTTCCGTTTTCCTCCTATAGAAAAATAGGAATGTGTAATAGTTAATTAGCGTTAGTATGTAACGCCAAAAGTAACTTAGTTAAGTCACAGTCAAAATTAATTTATTTCAAGTTTCATCGTTTCAAGCATTTTTGTAAAGTCAGGTAATGTTATTAGATAATGATGATGATTAAAGTCAAAAACTTAAAATTACGACAAACCAAGCAATTGTTCACGTGTCTCGAACGGCGAAGGAAAAATCATCGCGAGGAAACCAGCATATCTGAGAATTTTCTTAATATTACCAATCCGCCAAAAAATTGGCCTAAACCCTTTCATTCTGAGAGGAGATTCGTGCTCAACAGTGTGCCGAATATGTATTGTACCAATGAACGACGAAAATATCCCTACATAACTCGTATAAATTAAATATTTTCATTTGAAAATACCTAAGTATGTGTCTTAATTCAACGTAATGTAATTAATTCCAATAGTAACTTAATCGTAGTCAAGACTAACTAAGCTATTAAATATAAAACATATTTTTATATTTCCTTGCTTAGGTTCGCCTACGGTGGAAAGAGCTCTTTCCGAGACCTTATTTCAGTCCCGGCTGGGAATATGACTGGACTTGCGTGTGTTTTTGTGCGTGCCTCGTGCCAGTTTCCTCTGTAGACTGGAGTTTGGCCTCGATTTGCGGCGCTCTTTGAGCCATAAGTTATTCCGCCCCGCATACGAGGGGTAGTCTTCAGAAAATTCATTTCAGCCTAACTGCTTTTTTATATGTTCACTTGCTTTTGACGCTAGGTCTGCCTGGAGTTTCAGATTTTTACAGTAAGTACAGTAGTAGGTCCATAACTGATTTAGAGTCAAACCTAATCACTAACCCACATCGAGCAGCGTGGTTTTAGTTTCAAGTTCCCGTCGCCTATATGAGATAGAAGACTTATGATTGTAGAGGGATATTTAAATTAGGCTGATGATGATATATTCTTTGCCTCTACCTATCTATTCGTACCTACATTGAGAAAGTAAGCGACTACATTAATATAATATTTTTAATTTTTTTTTATATGATTAGCTTTTTGACTGAATGGGCAGGGTACATTCGAAGAACCAATGGACGTTCGGGTCCAATGTGTTCGAATGGCGTTTAGTTGGAGGACATTAAACAGTTAGATGAGGAGTATTTTCCATAACTCCAGCAATTATATTTTTTAAGGAAAATTAATTAAAAATGTCTAAAATAAATATTTTCGGAAAAAAATATATCTCTTGTATATAGATCTTAAATTGTGTCCCTTATTAACAAACCTATTCATTGATAAATATCGTGAAGTAGCTTACTATACTAATAGCATTAACAACTGAGTCTTAGGGCCATAAATCATTTCTCTATATCTATCTCGCTTGCACTTATGGGTCTTATGGAGCCGTCTAGTGAAGGGTGTAACAATGAAAGACATATTATCGATAAGTAAAGTTTATTATCGTATCTTGTTCACAAAATTAAAAAAAATAACAATATTTGATTTAATATAATACATATTTCATATTATATAATTATTAACTAAATAAAATTAATCTTCATCTGAGTCTTCATCATCAGAATCTTCGTCTTCTGCCAAATTTATTATATATTAGTATCCATAGTGCGCAACGAGTAACACATGAATGTATTTATTTAATTGCAGTAAACACATTTATAGCAAAAAAAATACGCAATGCAATTACATTAGAAACCGACCAATCAGAATCGTCCAAATCATTATTGACTCATCATTAGCACGTGCGCAGGTAGCCGTTTATCGATAATTAGGGTGCGCAGGTAGGCGCGCTGCACATTCCTATCTTTTTTGACTTTTATGACCGGACGACTCAGATGATAATGCGCATACTATAGTGAAGTGTGGAGTACCAGTTGCAATATCTCGTCGATATCGACAGTCTTACCACTACGATTACGTATTATAAAATGCAAGGGTAGATAATAATTGAAAGAAGCCAAAAATATTTTTATATGTCTGTCTGTCTGTCCGTGTTTATGTTGACCTGGCATTACGCTGAAACGACTGAATGAATTCAAATTAAATTTTACATAATTTGAGGCCATAATACGGTAAAGGTTATAAAAAACTTTTATTTCAAGAATAAAATTAGATCGATAATTGATTTCCACGCGGACGAAGTCGCGGGCTTATAGCCGCTAGTATAATATAAAAAAGAGATCATTTCATATTACGAGTAAGTTGTCTCGACCAGCATTATTCTCATTCGATCAAAACCTATTGTCGGGACCGACTTAGTCCGGTTACATTGATGCAAGATACGCTTTCAGAAAATAATACAATCGCCTTACTACAGACAGACATATTATAACGATAAGTGGCTTATCTCAGATATATATTAAATACACCAGATCATAACAATGAAGTCTCTAGTTCTTTATAATGCTGTAAAAAGCACAGCACCTATTAGTTAGGTCTGATATTTTTTTTTTACTTACAAACACATTACCAACAAGAATTAATTGATGATGAAACACGGCTAAAACTCACGGGATATTAGGTCGGAGTATGCCCGACTAGTTAACTAGTAGAGCCTAATGAAGATGACACTAATGAACCTTTGGAGAGTGTAACGGAACCTTCACTCCCCACCACTGGACCCCTCTCCCAGCGCGCGATACGAGCAGCTGCGCGTCGCGCGGCCGCTTCGCAGTTGACTCGTGCCGCGTTGCAATAACCAGCTCATGACTAAGGGTTCTAAACTAGTCGGGCATACTCCGATCACGTGAGTTTTAGCCGTGTTACATAATCAATTAATATGAATAACACTCACGATAGTTTAAATTCTAAAATTACCATGAAGTCTTAAAGGTACAGGTGAAAACAACTGAATATCACGCGGTCGAGAGCGTCCGCTAATAAGTTTGATTTTGTAGTTGAATCATTATCAACCCATATTCGGCTTACTATGAGCACGAGTCTCCTCCCAGAATGAAAAGGGTTAGGCCTTAGTTTACCACGCTGGCCCAATTAACACGGATTCACGATGTTCTTCCTTCACCGTTTGCGACAAATCATATTAAATTTCTTAAAATGACACAACTGTAAAGTTAGAGGTGCATGCCTTTTTTTTATTCTTTACAAGTTAGCCCTTGACTACAATATCACCTGATGGTAAGTGATGATGCAGTCTAAGATAGAAGCGGGCTAATTTGTTAGGAGGAGGATGAAAATCTGCACCCCTTTCAGTTTCTACAGGGCATCGTACCGGAACGTTAAATCGCTTGGCGGTATATCTTTGCCGGTAGGATGGTAACTAGCCACGGCCGAAGTCTCCCACCAGCCAAAAAGCCTTGAACCGGATTAGGACCTACGCCCTCCGAATTGAAGGCAGAGGTTATATCCACTAGGCTATCTATATATCACGTGTAGTTTACTACAGTATGTTCAATACAGGTCAAAGTTTTCCTACAAAATCACCACTGCCTTATTCAGGTAGCGACCAAATTTATAGCGCATCGTAAATCCAGGAAAAGATCAGTCAATGATGGGACGTCTTTTGTGGATGGGGCCTTTCTCTGTAGCTCTTTATTGGGCCCAAATTGAAATGTTTAGAAATATCCTCCTATAGGATATAAACGTCGGATTTTTTATCGAATTTTCAAAGAATATCATTAATCAGGCAATGTAATGAAGCTCATAAGCATCTGTCACTTTTGTTTTTATACTATCAGACGCGCACTACTTCGTTCGCATGAAATTCTGTTTTAGACTAATCAGCAGCATAAAGCAGGAACCATGTTTTTTCTGGGACAAACTAGGCATTGCATTATCGTTATCGTCGTTATCAATCCTTATTATACGGCTCACTGCTGAGCTCGAGTCTCCTCTCAGAATGAGAGGGGTTAGGCCCAATGCGAATTGGCAGACTTCACACACGCAGAGAAGTTTGGCATTGCATTAATCCATGATAATATAGTCTATCTCCATACCAAATCTCAGCCAAATCGGTTAAGTAATTGAGGGGTAAAGGAGTAACAAACAAATGCACTTGCACTTTCTTTATTACATTAATACTGACTTCCATTTTCTGTTATTTTGTATAATCTTTTTCCTTACGTCCAATAAAACCGCTTAGTTATCGTGAAAAAAAGCACAAAACAAATTATTTAGCATTAAGTAGAATTAGAAAATGGTGTTTTCATCAAGAATGTTTCTTGTCTTCTAAACTGGTAGTAGTTTTTACAAATAGTCAAACTAGAGAAAGAAGATAATTTATATTTTATCTCAAATAGGCTTTTTGTTTGAATTTAAAGTAACTTACCTAAGTAAAGTAAGTGCCTTATATAATTATTTGAAGATTGTAATTTGTAGGCGAATAAGTTATTCGAAAATACTCGTAACATAAACACGAGGCGGAGGAAGTCGTAGGCATCTCTATTATTCGGAAAACATTAAGGTAGATAATAATTTTAAAATTATAAAAAAAAATATAGTATATCACCAGTGGCGTGCACTTCATACATGCATTAAAGTATTGCATACCCTAATAGATATTTTCATAATCCTGACTAAATGTAGATTTTCCCACTTTGGTTATTTTTTCTAACTTATGCATACCCTGATTGAATACCACTATCAGACTCCCCATGGTTTCATATATCGGTATATCGGATATAAAGCGTAACTTATGTTACATAATATACTAGGTAGCTTTTTGAAAGCGTTTTTAAAATCGGTCGAGCAGTTTTTAAATAAAATCGTAACAAACAGTCAAATAATCATATATTACCTCATTAAAGACATTAGCAAACGCCGTGCGGGTTCACCCGCGTGGTTCCCGTTCCTGTAGGAATATGGGCATAAAATACAGCCGATAGCACTCGGGGATAGTGTAGTTTTCCAAAAATGAACGATATTTTAAATCGGTACAGTAGTTTCAGAGCCGATTCAATGCAAACAGGCAAAAAATTATTTCCACTCACCATTAATAATAACACTCACGATAGTTCAAATTCCAAAATAACAATTAAAGAAATTTGAAATAAATTAATTCTGATTCTGATACTGATTATAATATTAGTTCAAATTTACCGTCTAGAAAGATTTATTGAATAAAATTGTGTAATAAAATACGTAAATAAAACCTTTAGTGTCAAAATATTCGATATTATCCAAAGGATTCTTTTAATTCAACATGGCAACCCTGCCCGGGGGTGGGGTGGAGGCTGGCCATTCAGGCCCTAACACGTGTAGGCTGATAGGTTGAAGGTCAATGGAATTTAAATGTGAACAAAAGTCCATAATGCTCGGTCGCTTTAGCTCACTCCTGAAATATGAGGAAAATTCTGAAAATCATCGCTGCATAGACCTTTAATAATAAAAAAAATATTATAGGTAAATTTTAGACATCAAAATCAATTTAAGGTACATTTTGAAATCAATCGCCAGTAGATTAGACTGCACTTACGTAAACTACTGTTTTGCCGGTTCTAATGAAATGACATAGCAGTGGTTCTCATAAACACCATAGATTTTAAGTAACTAATATAGATAATAAGTAATAATTGTTACTTACAAAATATTACGTTTAAAACAATTAACATAGATAGTGAAGGAGATGGTTCATTTATTGTTATATCAAGATGGCGCCCTTAAAGCAACTATGACATGACAATTGACAGCAAACGTCAAATCGACTACTGCATTGAAAACGTCATCAATCCGCCATTATTACCCATATTAGTGTTGCATTTCTTGGGAGAAACTGATTATTATTTCGAAGGAATTAAAGTTAATTCGTAGATTTGTATAATCAAAAATATTTAAAAAAAATATTTTCTTTTATTTCCGCCAGGGTACAATGACTGATCCGGGGCTCCATACAATTTTGGACCGTCTCCTTTTATTAACAAAATGAGTATTGGTTACTTGAAAATAATAATATTCTCAAATAAATAGTTTTGGACAAAAGTGAAGTTGCAGGCAGCTAATAAATCTTTATCAATAAAAAAATAATCTATTGAAATCATTTAACCGATATGCCCCATACTGCTTACATTTGGATTAGGCAGTAATGCGAAAATGACACAAAAAACAAATATCAGAATTTCATGTGAACGGAGTTGATATGCGATCGACAGGGTGAAAGACTGCGCGGGTGTGAAATCGTGCCTGCGGGGAAGTGACATGTATCAGTCGTGGGATTTTCATTCATCGCTACACGCCCCCCGGCACGCGCGGAACATCGTGAGTGTTACGAACGAAGTTGCCAAGTAGTATAAATGTACTCCGTACCGACTCTTGAATCTATGATAAATGTTAATATAATTGACAACCCTAATGTGACTGTCATGAGCCATTACTAGCAGTTTACCTGTCAAATTTGTACAGCGAACTTTTTTAAACGGTCCGCTTCGTTTGTAATATTTGACACTTTCAGGTAGGTCCTCGTATTTCAGTACGTAGACAGAGAATTTTCAGTATATATATACATCAATTTTATACATTCTCTCTCTCTCCAGTCGGTACCTCATGTCTGAGGATCGTGACTACCATAGCGAGTCATCTTTTGTTATACAATGCTCCTCCATAGAGTACGGTCGCTGGCCATTTGGACGGCACTGTAAAAGGTGCGGGCTCCTGTTTCCTTGAGAAGATCGGACCATCGGGTTGGAGATCTACCTCGTGGTCGATTGCCTTCCACATTTCCCACCACAATAATTTTCTCCAAGTTGTCGTTACTACGGCGTGCGATATGTCCAAAATAACTGAGGATGCGCTGTAGACAGATGGTTGAGAGACGTATTTTAATTTGAAGCTGTGAAAGAATTGACACATTTGTACGTTTGGCAGTCCATGGTATACGTAACATTCGCCTCCAACACCACATCTCGACTATTTACACCAGAGAAAGACAAAGAATTTTATACATTAAATCTATGAAAAAACAATTCTGTGTCCAAAAAAATATTTTGGAGTGTTATTAATTTATTAGAAGGAGCGTAAATAATTTTAATAGACGAATTTTTACACCTACAAAAAAAGACATTCTATTTTACATAGAAAAACATTTAAAGAACGTTGCCAGTTAATAAAACAAATTATCGAGAAATCCATTTACAGTTGAGTAGGCTGTATGATCTTTGATCTTTGCCCGCGTCGAAAGGAACAAATTAAAATTCAACGCACCAAAAAAAAAAACAATAAAATTGGCCAGCCTAGTCTACCAAAAAATTTTATCTACTTGTAGATGATTTAGAATCTTCTAAATAATCTTTAATATTCCCCACTTTATCATTATTAACCTATTTTAACGGCTGCACTATAGGGCCAAACCTCCATATCAGAGATGGGATATGGGGCTAAAACCCACCACGCTGCTTCGATGCGGATTGCGTGAATTCGTTCGACATTTATCAGAATGATTGATAATTACCAGGACCGACGACTGTGTTCTGTGACACACAGGGTGTAACACCACCGAGTTCCCTACTCCGGACTGAGAATTTTTAAATTAAACCATCTCACAGCTCTAACTAGGATTCGAACCCAGGACCTCGTGATCCGATACCACATGTTACACACACATACATTATCAATCCATATTTGGTTCACTGCTGAGCTTAAGTCTCCTCTCAGAATGAGAGGGATTACGCCAATAGTCCACCACACTGGCCCGATGACTTCACACACACTTGGTATGCAGATTTCCTCACGATGTTTTTTCTTCACCGTTTGAGATATGTGATATTTAATTTCTTAAAATGCACACAACTGAAAAGTTGGAGGCGCATGCCCCGGACCGGATTCGGACCCATACCCTCCGGGATTGGAGGCAGAGGTCATATCCACTGGGCTATCACGGCTCTCTATTACACAATATTGTTATTGAATTCAATAATAAAGTATCATAAGAATATTATGGAAACTACTAGAAGGCCGCCCACCTCTAATATATCTGTCTATTCCTTTATTATAAGAGCTCGAGTATTTTGGTACTCCTCCCAAAGGGCTGAGTAAGCTTACATAAATAAAATGCGTTTAAAAATACTCAAGTTTATTTTAACAAATAGTTTGTATATCTGTGTTATTGAGGGCCTATATTGATCAGTGTTGTAAATAGCTTGGTTTAATTTCGTAGTGCCGCGATAACGCCGGTCATTTTGATCGTTAAATACCTGCATTGGGTTGGTGGGCTTCAACTCCATATCCTCTTTGCTGGATATTGAATGAGACGAAATCAAAACAAAAGCTTTGAATAATTTTACTAAAAAGTTTTCTAAGATGGGTAATAAATAAAATCTTCCTTATGAATCCAAAACGTGTAATTCGGTTGGACCCTAAAAGGGATGGAGGTGTGATACCGTCTAGACGGCCCTATAGGTACATTGTAAGGGACCCCCGGCCTTGAACTTTCGGATGACTTAAACAAATGAGCAACCTTCGTCACTTTTTATTTCATCCCGCTATCCTGCAAAGTAGGTCACATGACTACGACTTGTGGCTCAGTTGTGTAAACGTTGTTTGTTATCTGGAAGGTCCAAGGTTCGATCCGCAAATTATAACAATTTATTAACTTATGGACTGATATATAGTATGTATGTATGTAGATATGTAGTAGAAAGTCTTAATGTTTGTTTCCGTTGCCTTGATTCATCATCATCATCATCATCATTATGAACCCATATTCGGCTCACTGCTGAGCTCGAGTCTCCTCTCAGAATGAGAAGGATTAGGCCAATAGTCTACCACGCTGGCCCAATGCGGATTGACAGACTTCACACACGCAGAGAATTAAGGAAATTCTCTGCGTGTGTGAAGTCTTTCTGTTCTGATTCTGAGAGGAGACTCGAGCTCAGAAAATTCTCTGCGATGTAGGTTACCTCGCGATATTTTTTCTTCACCGTTAGAGACACGTGATATTTAATTTGCCATAATTGCTTATGCCATAATATTATAAGCATGCAGTGTTACTGTGCCCTGATGTGAAGGTTATGTATGCCTTTAAAATTACACGCTAAAGTTAAGTTTAAAATGATTTCTTCATATTTATAGGTAAGGTAAGTCAACGCTTTCTACTTTACTACCTCTGTGAAGTGTTGCTGTGATTAGATATTTTTACCTTTCCATAAAAAATTGGATAATTTATCTCTTAGTGAGATTTCCCATGTATGCTGATATGGATAAATGCATGACTTCTATCGTAGCTTTGACCGTATTGGCAAAGCCAATGGTGTTATAAAAAAAACTTTGGTTAAATAGTTCTCCACTCGGCATTATTCTAAGCAGCAGGCTAATTCACTAACTTTGACGTAAGTTAGTTGACATATACGAAATTGAGATTCTATGTTATAAATGTTGACTTTCATGGATATCATATAGCAGGTACGATTAGATGTCAGTTGATTTTAATAGGTTGTTAATAAAGATCAAATTAGTGAATAGGCCAGCTGGTCTGTCATTACATCAGTAAATTAACCATTGAATTGTTGAAGTAGGTAGGTATCCTTGCATTGCTTATACCAAATCGCTTTGCGCATCTGTATTCTAAGATCTTTGAAACTACGCAATGCATTTTAATGATATTTTTACTAATTATTAGAATTATTCATAATCTTTTTAACATAAAAATGGAACCGACTTCAAAGACGTATTTCAATTATATTGATTTAAATTACAAAACAGATTTTCATAAAAATGAAATGGGACCAATCCAGAAGTTACTATTTCAAAATTGGTTAATAAATGACGAAGTTATGAGGTAACAAACATTAAAAAAAACATACCCGTTAAATTGAGAATCTTCTCCCATTTTTTAAGTCGGTTAAAAAGAGTCATGCTTCCGAGTTTTCACGAAAACGGAGTCGCGGGGATTCGTTAGTTAATTGGTATATTATAACAATTTTCTAAGTTAATAAACATCAAGAGATCAGAAACAGAAAATAACTATTTATTATTGCGCTACTAAAGCAGAGATTTGTAGCCTACCAACGTATTCAATCGATTTGTGCTGCCGAAATCAGGCCACGTCGTTGTTAGAGAAAAGGTCACCCTCTGTCTCTATGGTCCAGCGGTTACTGTGTCTTGCATCGTACTTTGAGTTCGTACTCTTAATAAGTTCAAAGTTTTTATTAAACACAAGCTTATAGAAAATTCGTAATATGTTAATGAAGAAGAAGAAGAAGAAATACTTTATTGCACACAAAAATACAAATATAAATTAAAACCTTAAAAAGATAATTTAAACTTATAATAATTTAAACGTATAAGTAATCTCTAACAGGCAACCACTGACGAGAGAACTTGCGAAGAAAGAGCGGGAAGGTGCAACAGGTACATTATATGTAATTATATATATAACTAAATATATATACGTAATTAAATAAATATATATACGTAAATATGATATTAAAATTTAATGACTATTTCTACGACAAAAAAGCTTGGAAATGAAATATATTACAAGACAGGCTACTTATATATCTACTTATATAAGTATTTATATGTAGTATATAATTGTATATTAATATTATAATATCAACTATCTTAGCACCCATAACACAAGCTACTCTGTATGCTTACTTTGGGGCTAGATAGTGATGTGTATTGTTTAAGTATATTTATTTATTATTTATTTATTTATTTATTATTGTGAAATGGTGATAAACTAAAAAAGAAAAAACCCGGTTGAACTTTCTGTGGGCTCTTCCCGGACCAAGGCGCCTTTGGAACCCTCGTAATATGTTATTTTTTTCAATAAATTTTCAAAGCTAGGACAATAAGGCATCATTCGCACAGGAGCTTTTTTTTAACGGACGTTAAAAAAGTATTCAAATACATAAAATGCATTCCCAAGTATATGTTCACAACAGCGTTTTTGAAACCCGACGCTTTTTTATTGAGCATGAATTGAATTAAGATCGTTGTTAAAAGCGCCAACGCTGGGTTTTAACGTATCTTTTTTTTAATTTTTTTAACGGTCTTAAAAAAAACGTTCAAATATAGTATGAAGTTAAATGAAGGTTCCAACTTCCAAAATTGAAAACGTTGTCATGTGAACATATAAGTACTTGGGAATGCATTTGTTGCATTTGAACGCTTTTTTAACATCCGTCAAAAAACTCTCGTGCAAATGGACAAAAAATACGTACGAATATTTTATTTATTTTAAAGTTCAAGTTGGACGTCTTAAACACGTCAAAAAACGATCCTTTTGTTATCTGAAAACGAAAAAAACTAGTTTAAGGTAAAATACTACGTACTAATCCTAATAAATAATCTTAAAAGGCATACAGAAAGACGGGCAGAGTGATGCTATAAGTGTTTCGTTTTTGCCTTTTGAAGCACGGAACCCTAAAAATGGGTTGGCAGCCGTTTAATATTTAACTAGCGAAGTTTGTACACGTGGAATTATGATTTTTTCGGAAGAATCTCCACATCCGAAATCAATACGACAAAGTGGTTTTTTTTATTCTTAACTAGTTCGCCCTTGACTACAATCTCACCTGAAGCGGGCTAATTTGTTAGGAGTAGGATGAAATTCCACACCTCTTTCGTTTCTACACGACATCGCACCGGAACGGTAAATCGCTTGGCAACATGTTTGCCGGCATGGGGTGGTAACTAGCCACGGCCGACTAGCCAATTTTTGGCAATTAGTGGAAACAGACAGACAGCCAGAAATAAAATGTTTTATCATTATCACTCTACTTCAAGTGCCTTGTTATAATTTCCAATTTGAGTATTTAATTATTTGTATCACCGCTACAATAGCAACCTTGAACATACAACATGAAAATGACTTAATAATATTAACAAAAAATTAATAAAAAATATTCAACACACTCCTAATGTATGTACAATGACTTAGTACTACAGTCAACGCGCAAACAGAGCAATTGTCCTCGCGAAAGTCCCGCTAATCTCCGGCCTGCACTAAAACCTGGGCGCTCGGTACGAAAATAAGTTCCAGTTCCTAAACAAAAAGAAAAACTGAAATAAACAAGGTCGGGGAATCAACGCCGTCGTCGCCGCCGCCATAAAGACCGACGGCCGTCCTTGAAAATGGGGGGTTCTTACAAATTGGGTTATTACAGTGCGTGGGGGTTTGGGGGGTCGAGACGGGCCGTGCGAGCGAGAGACTAAACTTTTCCAATGGACGGATACGTGAAAGCGAAAGGGAGGCCTTTCGGGTGGGCGTATAAAGCCACCCCCGCAGCCGGCACGCCTCTCCAGGAAGGACTCCCGCTCCAGACTCGGGTTCCGGCGCCGATCATTATAATTACTCTCCAAGGTGAGCCGGGAGCTGAACCAGGGAAAGCGAGTCTACCGGGAATCCGCCTCACCCACATCCCGCAAACGTAACACGGTCACTAAACATAGAGAGCACTTTACCGTCTACCTCTACACGTGTTTCCAATGTTCAACTTATAAGTTCGTTTCTGTTTAATACACTCACTCGAACAACGAAACAAACATGCTGATTTGTTTCCACATTCTCTAAACAAATATTAATTAAATAACTTGAAATTGTGAACAAGGCTACCGAATATTTTCATAGTAAAAGAGCTCGTTTAATCGTCAGTCCCGGTCAACTTATAGCGATTGTTACAGAGTCAGTTATTATTACAATAGACCTGCCAACCCACATTGTAGCAGCGTGTTGGGTTTAAACTCCAAATACCCAGAAAAGAGGATAACAATGATGATGACCAATAGTTCTTTCTGTGACAGAGCTCACCTGCAGAAATGCTTATTTTAACCACAAAACAATTGTTGTTATTCAGTCTGAAAGGTCTGCCCCTATAGCCAAGTGGCACTTCGATTCTCTTTCTACAATCGCAAATGCTTTGAAAACTATTTATTTTATTTATTTATTATCATCATAACTTAAAACTAGCCTTACAGGTATCACCTAATTCGCTAGCTTAGTACTATATTATAAATCTAAAACTTAATTCTATTTACCTAAATATATACATTACAATTAATATTACCTACTTAGTATAAAAAATACACCACTCAGCAATCCTTGTAAGTTCACTCAGAGTACTAGAGAAGATGTCGATGTTTTCAGCTACGACGTTCAGAGTGCGAAGTGCGCACGTCAACGGAGCTTTTTTGGCTAAAATAGACTGACTACTAATAATAACTAATAAACTATAAAAATGTATGACATGCAAATGTCTACATAATGTAGACATTTGCTATCGCCAGGTCACGTGATCAAGATCTGTCATTCCCATACATTTTTCTAGTTTGCGAAGCGTTTGCGATCGTAGAAAGAGAACCGACGTGCCACTTGGCTACAGGGACTGGTTATCCGTGAAAATACAGGCACATGAGATTTTATATCTGTGCCTTATATTAAAGGCAGAATATTAAAAGACGTAGGTAACTATAGAAAATTTACCTTTAAAATCAATAAAGAAAAAAAACACATAGCCGGATCACGATTTTAAATAACAATCTTTTATCCTTCTACTGAACAGTAAACGTGCAAAGCGAAATACCTTCAGTGCAAAGTTGGGATCGCCAATGCCTTCAGTTCAGGTGTCACCAATCGCAGCTGCAAATGGAGTCATTATATACCGCACTTTATCTGCTATTGAATTCCGCTGAATGGATTGCTTTCAGTTAGGGTTGTCACAAAAATTACAAGAGTTTAATTCTTAACGTGCGGATGGGTTATCTATTTATTTTATTTATTTATTATTCTACAAAATAAATATTATACTTAAGCCTAACCATGATACAACACAAACTACAGTTGGTTTTACTGTGCACTGGTTATTATTACATATACAACATTAACAAAATTAAGTAACAAATAAAAAGAGAAAAAAAAAAAACAACAATATTTAGCGGGTAGTAAAATAATTACATAATTATTGTATGAGTGTATTACTGCTGCGACGCTGTCCCAAAAAGTATTCCTTCAATTTCCGCCTATGCACGTTTTGTAAATATAGTCGTTTCTTTAAGATTTTTGACCGTGTCCGGAAGATCGTTAAAGATTGTTGGAACAATATATTTCAGCCTTTGCTTACGATACGAATAGTTATAGTGAATTAAATGTATTGTAAAAGATTTTGAAACGCACACAATAAATGGACTTGGATCTATAACACACCTCCCCTAACCTTACGGGCTGCAACTTTTAACTTATGATGAACTAAAACCTAGTCATACTACGATTATTGGCCATATTTAAAAGATATGGCAAAAAAATCAACTGACTAAATGGCACACGAAGTCCAACCCCACTAAATTTCTTAGATCTAATCTCCCGTCCACGACTTTCGAGGTCCATTTTCTTATCTTTTAATCTAATTTCTTGTTAAAATAATAAGTAATTCCCAAACATGAATAAATGTTTATGAAAGTGGCAACCCTGACTAGGATGGACCATTGAAAAATATTTGGGTCATTTTTTATATCGTACGTACCTAGTTCGTGACTGGTCTGTCTTTCTATGGTAAGTATTCAAATTCGGTGCGTTTTAATAAAATCAAGGATAAGCCCTGCTATCAACACGTAATATACTACAGTACAGTACAGTACAGTAGTAGTGTTCGCATGAAAACCTTAAAGATGAGAGTTGATTAATCGATTATCTGTCTATTTTCTGCCATCCGTGGGTTTTCTAATTATACATCTAATATCGACGATATTTTATACTATTAGATATGGCACTAGCGCATCGAAACTGAGGCGAACAAAGGAGCCGAAAGTCTTAATTACATATAATGGCATAGTTATTTAAACATAATTTAAATTGTCTATAATGTCGAGTTGTGTGTTCAGGAAGTGTAAAAACCATATATAAATACATACTTACATACATACATAAATACATAAAGTAAATAAACACAAAATTGTACATGTGTGCGCTCAGTGGAAAATTTGAGTTTGGAACACTTTTTACGGTGATTTTGTAGGCACGTAACATATCTAATATAAAAAATCGTTGCCTAATGTAGCACACGCCCAGCGTTACTCGCTTATTTCCCGTTCCCGTATGAATATGGGAATAAAATATAGTAATAGCCAACTGTGTAACTTTTTAATAGTGAACAAAAGTCACAATATTAGCCTGGATTTAAAAAGTTGATGTTAAGTCGACGCTAGTCATTATGTAGTCAGTATGTAGTCATTATACATTTGATAATCGTTACTGACCCAAACATTATCAAGCTAAACCCACCAACTTGCATCCCAATAGAGTGGTGGGTCTAACTTTAAATTTCCCTTACAGGAGACTGCGGAAGTATTGGCTACTTCCATATCAAGTCTACTTAAGCTAAATGGACAAATGAAAGAGCAAATTCTCAAACCGATTTCAAAAACGAGGAGGTTCTCAAGCTGAAAACTCACGTGCCCGACTAGTTTCAAAACCATTCCGGGCCCTTAGTCATGAGCTGGTTATCGCAACGCGGGATAATCCAAATCGTTAACAGCGCGCGTTGGGGTTGAGAGGTGGGGAGTGAAGGTTCCACCTGCCAGATTACCAATTAAGAAAACCTCAATCGTCCCAGCTGTGGATCGAACCCAGGACCTCTGAGGCGGTAAAAAAATGAAAAATTGAACCCTGGAACATTTATATACAAAAATATTTCACACTACAACCACTGCACCTGAATGTACACTCGTAATTGAGTAAATGGTATTTCGGAGCCATCAATATCATTTAGTGACAGTTGGAGCGATGAGCCAATGCGAATAGCTTGTTTCGATGTACTAAATAATTACTGACGCCCAATGTTTCTTGTGGGATTTGTGGTCTTATTATATTTACTGACTTTTCCTGCGACTGATTCTATTGTAGGTTTGAAGACACAGTGGGTAGGAACCTCATCTTTTATTTTTATTCATCTTTTTATTTTTTTTTATGGCCGTGGGCTCATTTTCCACATTACTATCGACCTATTCTAACGGCTCACTACAGAGCCAGGTCTCCCTCCTTATAGGTGGGGATATGTAGCTTAGACCCTCATGCTGCGGCAGGACATTTGGCTTAACGTGCTTTCCAAGGCAACGGAGTTCTAACACCTCCAATTCCCAATTTCGAGCTGAGAATGTTTGCAGAAATTTACTTAAAAGAAAAAATTTCAGAAGGCCATGATCCCGATTCAGGATTCAAACCCAAGACCTGGTGATCCAAAGGCAAATAGTCAAACAAATTAAAAATGAAGTAGAATCAGAATGGTTTTGTATTATACTTGGTACACGTATCGGCCCTTTCATCATCATCATCATTATCAACCCATATTCGGCTCACTGCTGAGCTAGAGTCTCCTCTCAGAATGAGGGTCCACACGATGGTCGAATACGGATTGGCAGACTTCACACGAGAGAGAATTAAGAAAATTCTCTAGTATGCAGGTTTCCTCATGATGTTTTTCCTTCACTGTTTGAGACACTTGATATTTAATTTCTTAAAATGCACACAAGTGAAAAGTTGGAGATGCATGTCCTGGACCGGAGGCAGAAGTCATATCCACTGGGCTATCAAGGTTCTGACCACACACTAGGTAGGTAGGTACTCGTGTTTTATCGACCCAATTAATTTCGAGTAAATGTTGAAATTATATAGATTTAATAATACTGTATTCTGTAACTTTTACAAAACAACGAAGGTTATATAGGTATATTGGTATTAAGAAAATCAAATATTGAAATATAAAATAT
This sequence comes from Bicyclus anynana, assembly GCF_947172395.1. Lineage (NCBI taxonomy): Eukaryota > Metazoa > Arthropoda > Insecta > Lepidoptera > Nymphalidae > Bicyclus > Bicyclus anynana. The sequence goes on along the minus strand of NC_069085.1, from coordinate 3,101,467 downwards.
AAAATATGTTGTCATAATAATTAAACCAGCTAAAACAACAAAGTAGCCGAATTTATTAACAATATCAAGTAGTTTATGGTATTGGCACTAAGTACACAATGACTTGTTACCAGCCTTACTCCATGGTGTATGGTATGGTATTATTTACGTAAAATTTGAATCTACTTGTATCAATCGCAGGGATTCGCTGGATGAAGGTGGCTCAGTATCTATAAAAGGCCTATGTCCTGCGGTGGACGTCCATCGGCTGATATGATGATGATGAAAATGACTTGTATCAATCAACATCGTGTCCAGCTATTTTTAACCGACGTCAAAAAAGGAGTCTCAATCAACGCGTATATTTAAAAAAAAAAATATACGCGAAATAACTTCGTCATTTCTTAACCAATTTTAAAATTTCTTATTTTTTTTAAAGAATATATATACTTCCAGATTGATCCAATTTAATTTTCATGAAAATCGGTTCAATAATTTTGTGTTAAAATGAAAATAACGAAATTGCCCGTACTGTGGCGCTTTCGTTTAGGTACTATGCTAAGACACACTAAAACAGAAAACTTCAAAATCACAATAATAAACTGAAAAGCGAAAAATAACATCGTATGTGCTACCATCTGATTACTTTGAAGGCGGTGCCAACATAATGACGCATTAACTCAACCCGTTTGAATCATGAAGTTTTAGGATTTTCAGACGGTTCTTTCCCCTTGTTTTTTAGAAACGGCTTTAATTTGAATTTGAAAATATTATTAATTTAAAACGTGGTGGTGGGTTCAAGGCTGGTGAATGTGTTACGAAAAGTGTAACCGGACTAGGCGAACGTTGAAAGGGGGAGATATAAATGTTCATCTTTAGTCGTGTGGTCTAACGGCACGCGTTCGCACATCTGCGTCGTACGCAAGGCATCAAACGGATTTTCGTATTCTTTGTATAGAATCGTAAGGATCGCATCGAACGGATTTTAGGTACCGTCAATTTAAAAATCCGTATGATGCGATGAGGCCCATAGTTAGCGACCAAGTCGGCTAACTATGGGCCTCATAAGAAGGCTCAGACTCACACAGCGGGCTATTGAACGAGCTATGTTAGGAGCATCAGAAATGAGGAGATGCACAGAAGAACCAAAGTCACCGACATAGCTCAACGAGTTGCGAAACTGAAGTGGCAATGGGCGGGGGCACATAGTTCGAAGAGCCGATGGACGTTGGGATCCCAAAGTGCTGGAATGGCGACCCCGCACTAGAAAGCGCAGTGCTGGTCGACCCCCGACCAGGTGGACTGACGACATCAAGCGAGTCGCAGGGACTCGCTGGATGCAGGCGGCTCAGCATCGTATTGTTTGGACGTCCCTACAAAAGGCCTATGTCCTGCAGTGGACGTCTATCGGCTGATATGTGATGATGATGACGCGATGCATCCAATACGTACGATGCGGATCAGTGGACTACCATAAAGCGCACTCGCTACTTTTATACATATCACACTTTTCCCAGTAGTTCCCGTACTTATGAGAATGCGGGAATAAAATTCCTAACCTATGACGCTAACAAATAACGTGGCTTTCTAGTGTTAAAAGAATTTTCAAAATCGATTCAATAGATCCAGAGATAAACATTTCCCTACAACACCGACACTTTACCTCTATATAATACATAGATTTAAATTAATTTCTTCATTGAATTTTTGCACGTAAAAGAAAAAAAAAGTGTCGCATGACATGCTCATGTTTGCAGATTATGTCAATTACCTCTCATTATACAAAAATATCTTCAGCGGAGTTCAACGACCCCTAGCTATCCGTGTGACAATACATCTGGGCGGAGCGGCGCACATAACATAAATTTTGTGAATGCTAAAAATATTTTTTTTTATTGATAACAGGTTTGCACTTGTCATTACCATAATGCTAAGTGCAAACTGATGCTAATGTTGGTCAAACTAGATAATTTATGTACGTTGGTTGTGTGCGTTTGATATTTGAGAGTTTTTTTTATTTATTATTAATATATTAATTTTTATAACCGACATCCAAAAAAGGAAGTTCTAATAGTAATATTGTTTTTTTTTATTCTTTACAAGTTAGCCCTTGACTACAATCTCACCTGATGGTAAGTGATAATGAAATCTAAGATGAAAGCGGGCTAACTTGTTAGAAGGAGGATGAAAATCCACGCTCCTTCCGGTTTCTACACGACATCGTACCGGAACGCTAAATCGCTTGGCGGTACGTCTTTGTCGGTAGGGTGGTAACTAGCCACGGCCGAAGCCTCCCACCAGCTAGACCTGGACCAATTAAGAAAACCTCAATCGGCCTAGCCGGCGATCGAACCCAGGACCTCCGTCATTAAAACCACCGCGAATACTACTGCGCTACGGAGGCCGTTAAAAAATTTACGTTATAATTGTTTACTTTGAAATAAAATAACACCCCCGATCACAACGCCGATTGTAAATCTAGACGCTTGAAAAACATCCCTTATGATCCTGATGATGACAAAACACAATACCCTTCCCAGGCAACACAAACCCCGAGGTCCCTGATATCTGTGAATATATTTCTATAAATTATGCTTTGGCAGTTTTGGAATTATACCTAGACCTTTAAATACATACAGTCCAATATTCAATAAAATCCCAAATTCAGAGCAAATTCAACCTTAAGGATTAAGTTTAAGGTTGAATTTGCAAATGCAAATAGTCGCATTTGCAAATTGAGTACTAAGAAGTTGCGTATGGCACTCATTGAGTGAGGACGTTTTTTAGTCGCTGATTGTGCATCCAATAGGAGATCGATGAGGAAATTACGAAAATTCGCAATGAATATTTCGTAATCATCATCATCATCATCATCATGTCAGCCGATGGACGTCCGACGTCATTATTATTATTATTTTTTTAATTGGTTTGCTAAACTGGCACAATTACTTAACCTAACATATATTAAAAATAGCTTCTTCTCATCCTCACGTAATCCAAACATCACGATACTGAGCCATTTCCCAGTATGTGTAAAGATTCAATGAAATGCGTAAATTCTAACAAGCTAGTCAAAGCAGAGACAACATTGATTAATGGTAACAGAAACTGTACTAATGAATTAATAAATCGTAAAGATTTTGATAAAATCAAAGCAAAGTAGCAAACAGGTCTTGCGTTAGATGCCTGCAGTGAAATGCCTATAGTCAATGACCTGACATACTTGTGTACATAAGGATGTGACATTTCTTTGAGAGAAATCTACATTTTTGTGTGTAATCAAGTTGGTATAAAAAAATCTCCCCTTTGGATTGCTTATAGATAGAAAAACTGAAAAAAGTTGTGGTGGGTAAGTTTGTGTGTGATTTAATGTATTTATTTTTATTTAGGTAGTAACTAGCTGACGTACCGTGATTTCTGACGCCCGCGTGATTCCTGTTCCTTTAGGAATACGGTGGTAATATATAGCCTATAGCCTTCCTCGATGAATGGGCTATCTAAAATTGAAAGATTTTTTTAAATCGGACCAGTACTTACTGAGATTAGCGCGTTCAAGCAAACAAACAAACAAACAAACTCTTCTCTTTATAATATTAGTATAGATATGTTACGCTTACAAAATCACTGAAATAAGTGATATGAATCTAGCTACTGAGCGCACACACGCATAATTATGTGTTTAATATATTAAGGTCCTGAACACACAACTTGACATTGTAGACAATATTTAGGTATTATTTGTTTAAATAACTTTCGTTGTTTACTATGCGGTTACATTAATTTAAGTCAATTAGCCACTTTTGTGTGCCTCAGTTTCAACGCATTAGTGACATGTCTATAAAAATATAAAATCTTTGAGTATACGTATAATTAAGTAAGCGCATTCCACCAAAGGCTAGCATAATCGCTTACCATCAGTAATGCTTGCAGTTAAGCGCTAACATAGCTGCATAATAATATCGTCGTCGTCGTCATCAACCCATATTCGGCTCACTGCTGAGCTCGAGTCTCCTCTCAGAATGAGAGGGGTTAGGCCAATAGTCCACCACGCTGGCCCAATGCGAGTTGGCAGAATGCACACACGCAGAGAATTAAGATAATTCTCTGGTATGCAGGTTTCCTCACGATGTTATCCTTCACCGATTGAGACGTGATATTTAATTTCTTAAAATGCACACAACTGAAAAGTTGGAGGTGCATGCCCCAGACCGGATTCGAACCCACACCCTCCGGAATCGGAGGCAGAGGTCATATCTACTGGGCTATCACAGCTCAGTATAATAATATAACTACTGCAAATATTTTGCCATAATGTCTCAGTTGCAACAACAAGAAAAGCCGCTATAGTGAGTCAACCCTGACTCTGAGCCTAGACAAAACTTCGCATCTCGATGCGTATGTCTCTATGCCATTAGATTATAAATAATCATTCCATGTCCGCGTATGATTAATGCTAGTAGATCTGCCAACTGAGAAAATAAATCTTGGAAGCACTTATAATGCGTTTTGATAAGATTAAAACTGACATGACTTGCGTTTTGGTGGGCCTGCAATAAATTGCCTATCCGGTCGTTGCTCTTAACAGGTTATGCGAGAGAAAATATTTTTTTTTTCTCCTACTCGTTTATAATATTGTTGGGATGTCCAAATTGGCAGTATTTTATGATATTCGATACCATATTACTAGTATAACTGCCTACGTCCAAATAACTACCATGATTTGAATTTTTTTTAAACATTTTTTGCGAAATCAATGTACCACAATAAGCGGTTGCCTTAGAAGCTGCGTTTTGTAATGTAATCTTTAGTCTATAGGTATAAAGTAGGTACCTCACAATAAAATCTGTACATAGTTACATCATTTTTTTAAAGCACTATGTATAAATATTATTGTTAAGAAATGTTTTTAAACATTATTTAACAATTGACAAGCAATTGACATTAATAACTAACGTAACTTTTTGTGGTCTTTTGCAATAACTATTTATTTAGGGATTTTTTGGATGCAGGCGGCTCCAGAATGTGATGTTTGGAAGTCCCTACAAGATCTACGTCCTGCAGTGGACGTCATCGATGATGATGATTGCAGATTTTTTATTTATGTATGTGTATCCAAGCGTCACTCATGCATTATCTGAAATACATACATTACAGCTAAAACCTAAAACAAATGAGTAGATATAATCACAAATACAAACTAGTATTATCTATGAAGGCACGAGCTACGAGTACAAAGTACGAAGAGAAAAAAAACACTAATTCGAAGTTCACTCAACTGTCGAATTGCAATGCTGTTCTTTGTCTGCTATTCCTAGACTGTAATTTAGTCATCGGCCAGAAATGAGCGAGTGATCGCGATAGTGATGTGATTTGTTTATCTATTTTTTAACGACAAACTAGGTACTAATATATTCGTATACATTTAAATACATTTGTGTTTGAAAGGTAATTGTAAGAATTGATTATGTTATCATTTCAGTCATTGGTCTTATAGAGAAAAACTTAAACGTGTTTTGTGAGGAGCAGACGGACGGATTGACAAGCAGATACTCCAAGCTTTACTGAGTACAACTATAATTTATATCCTACATTGCACTCTCTAACATAGTTATTATAAAGGAAATAAAATAAAAATACAATCATTTTATTTCAGGCTGGAGACATATATAACGTATATATTGAATACAGATATACAGAAATGCAGACCAAAATTATACTAAAATTTAAAATGAAAATCGAAAGAAACAGAATCAAATTAAGTACGTGTCAAGTCACACATGCCTGTAATTTAAATAAGCCTGCCGACTGAAAAGCAGCCATGTTTCTTGAAGGCAGAATTTAAAATTTCAGTAATACATCCCTAACAAACTATCATAAAGCCTTCTATTCTATTTATATAGATTCAAAAAGTCATTGGTTACTGAAGTTCCAAGAAATTAAATGATAAATATTTATTTTCCTCCATAAAACTTATAAATTTTTACTTATACCTCTTTGTAATTAAAAATAAAACAATTTTCAAATAGCATCATTTTTATACAGATTTGATACCGAAGTCGCGTAAGCTCACGATATTCTCATATACATAGTTAATTATCGATCATAATTGTATAAAAAATATCGACAAGTAACGTGACATCACTTATTTCAGACCAAAATACAACCAATAGGCTCGCCTCATCGTCTGCCGTTGGTGGTCGTAATCACAGTCTGTACCTGTGATTGTGTGCGTAAATACACAAGGTAGGTATTAGATAGAGCACACTTTGATAACGCGAAAGCGATATTTCATACAAGCTACACTTAATAAAGAAATTAGTTATTTTTAAGAATTATTTCTTTATAAATTAACCGTTTTGGCTTGATTGAATCCACTCATATTTTTTTTCATTTATAAATTAGATAGCAAAGTTTGTTTTTAAAGACTTCCTCCGCTTACCATTATTTAAAAAATTTTTATTAAAAATGAAATATTATAGAGTGACTATTAATATATAATATTAATGATATAGGTACTAGAAATAAAGGTAAGAATGGTTCAATACAATATAATAGATAATTAATTCAGATTTCGCAATTTCATTTCATCGTTAACAACCCTACGGCTCATTGCTAATCTCGAGTCTCCTCTCAGAATGAGAGGGGTTAGGCCAATAGTGCATCACGCTGGCCCAATGCGGATTGGCAGATTTTACACACTTTCGAACCCACACCCTCCGGCATCGGAGGCAGTGGTTTAATTTAGTTTAATTAATTCTTGTAAAGTGTATTCAATTTTCAAGTCACAGTTATCTATATTGTTAAAAATGCTTTGTTTTTTGAACTTGATAATTACTCCTAACTACAATTAATTTCGCAAGCGACACAGCTGAATTGAAATTTTAATCTTCCGAATTTCAGTGTAATCTTTGAATCATTAAGCCATTTAAGTCTCATCATTAATATTTATGTACCTAAAACACGTATGAATACAGTGAAATCAGCACGGCTATTCTCTAACGATGTCTTGTATAACTCGCAAGTGCGAGTTTCAAACTCTCCTCTTACTCTCTCTGTCTAACACGATACTATAGAATGAGAAAGCTAGAGGTAAATTCGAAACTCGCACTTGCGAGTTATACAAAGTATCGCTATAGAATAGCCTGGCTGGCTTTAGTTTGCAGTTTTTTACAGTCCCCGAATGACTGGCGTCAGACCCTGACCCTGATATGTGTCAATAGAGCTTAATTTCGTGGGTTGCATATTAAAAACCCAATACAGCTGAGTAACATAATCTGCGCGTGAGAACTGGCGGCTAACGAACCCCCGAGTGGGTTTATTTTCATTCCTATGTTTTGGCTAGTCGCAACACAACGCTGACGCCGGGTTTGAAGAAATAACGAATCAATCTCATACTCGAAGTTTTAACATTCGCACGAGAGTTAAAAAAGCGACACGTTAAAATCCAGCGTTGGCGCTTTTATAACGTTCTTAATTTAATTCATGGTCAACATTGCTCGATAAAAAAGCGTCGTGCTTTAAAAACGCTGTCGTGTGAACATGTACTTGGGAATGCATTTGAACGCTTTTTTAACGTGCGTTAAAAAATCACGTGCGAATGAGGGTTTGCATCTATGCCTGTTTTCCATTGGATGACATTTAGACACGCTTGTAATTTTTTACAAAGATAGCACAAGCGTTTTTTTTTTTGCAAATGCACCAAAAGCAGCCAGTATTACTAGTAAAGTAAATTATTATTTTTGTGTTTCTGTCACAGAATTAAATTCTGTTAAAAGAATTAAATGTTTATTTATTATATTTTATCCCACAAAATTAATTGTATACATAAAATGTTGAGCACTTTTCTTACATAAAAACTAAGGTTTAAAAAAGTGTCGTTCGTTTTTAGACGGATGATAAAGGTTTTATATTACATTACAGCACATGTGCATTTTACTTTACATTACGGCACATGTACGTAATGAGATACTTTATAATATTTAAATTGTTGGAATAACAGATACTTTACGAGTAAATGATTTATAAATTATTTTATTTACTAACTGCCAAACTGGTTTAAATATTTTCTTTGGCTTTTAGTTTAGACTATTAATATCAAAGATAATATCACTGATATTTATAGCCAAAACTATAAAACTCTACATTAACTTAAATAGAAATACCTTAACATAATTGTTAGAGTATCTTATTCTATTTTAGTTAAAAAATTATAATTATTTAGTAATCAAGCAATTACATGCAGAGACCTTCAACTCCAAACCAGTTTTGTTTAATTACATACGCGTTAATTTGTATAAACCACTAAGTACAATAATTATTTCCAAAAAAAAAAACGCGTGTATATCAGTGTATGAATCTAATCGTTTTTGTGTATTCGCACCTTTATATTATTTACACAACAATTAAGCCACGCAGATATTTAGATACTTTTTATGGTTGTCAGTGGCGCGCATTTCATAGATGTAAAAATGCGCTGCATACCCTGAAGACACAGTTCAGAACCTGTAGGTACCTGTTGATGAAGGAATTTTCGATTAATATAATTTCCACGTATAACCTGTCAAAACTTGTGAACGCCGCTGACAGCAGAGTTCTTTTAGTGATAGCACGCCTAGAAAGTACTACAACCTGGTCTTCTAGCATTTTTTTTACTTAAAATTAAAGTAAGTCTGTCTGTCTGTCTGTGGACATTTTCACGACTAAACCACTGAACCGATTAGAATGAAATTTTGTATAGAGATAAAGTGAACCTACGAGCAGAACATCTTTTTCCCTGAATGATTCACAGATTAAAAAAACACATTTTACATGATTGAAGTTGCGGGCGTCCGCTAGTCTATAATAATAGTAGAAACTAAATGTCTATACTTTGAAATAATGACCAAAATTTTTTAGGAGCGATAAAACAGAAACAACAGAACAACAAAAAAGTTTTTTAAATAACCCTTATCTGTTCGCGGTTTTATCAGAAACTACTCAATGCATTTTCATGCTGTTTTGACAGGTAGATGGAATAGTCTGTAACAATTGATTTAATTAAACGGATGTAAGGATATAAAATAAGAAGTCGCGAGCGCTAGTCTAGCATATTAAATAGAGGGCCAAAATATAACAGATATACTATAAAACATACCTATTTTTTTTTTCTAAAATTTAAAGTCCTAATAGGTAGGTATTTTTTTTCGGAATTCGTCTACATCTCTCCCAGTCTAATTCGATACTGTAGATAGAGTCGAACACGAAACTCTCACTGTCGAGTTATAGAGAATAGTGCTACAGAAAATCCAAGAAATTCTTCATTATAATGATTTCTGCATTACTACGAAACGCATTGCCGCTACAATGCGCTACGATGCACCGATGCACCGTAGCAATGCAGCTACGATTCTACAAAATTCGTAGCGTTCTACGGAATTGCATGTGCAAAGTCTTTGCAAATATCAAACTCAACAAAGAGTGCATATAAGCATATAAGTTTCGGTGTAGGTACAACCTTTAAGATGAGAAGTTTGTTTCTAACTCATGCTAACGTTTAGTGAGTCTGGATTTTCTTGTGAAAAGAAAACTCAAAATCACTCAACGGGCGGTGGAGTGGAGCTATGTTTGGAAAATCTTCACGATAAAATCTATACTAATATTATAAATGCGAAAGTCTGTCTGTCTGTCTGTTACCTTTTCACGGTAAAACGGCTGAACTGATCAAGATGAATTTTGATACGATCGTAAATGGGACGTTGGAGCAAAACATAGGGTACTTTTAGACCCTAAAATAAAAATAGAAGGGGGTGAAATAGAGGTTGAAAGTTTGTATGGAAAGCCCTTAATTTTTAGAGTTACTCTTTTAATTGTTCATCCTACTAATATTATAAACGCGAAAGTTTGTATGGATGTTTGTTACTCTTAAACGCTAAACCTATTTAGTTGAAATTTGGAATGGAAATCGATATTACTCTGGTTTAACACATAAGTTACTTTTATCCCGGAAAAATCCATCGTTCCCGAGGGATTTGTGAAAAACTAAATTTCACGCAGACGAAATCGCGGGCGTCTGCTAGTCATATATAAGAAGATCGGTAAAAGAACTAGAGCTACCGATACACCGCAATCGCAGCTTTTCGAGAAAGAGCGAAGCAGATGAGTCTCAAGGGTCTGGATTGGTAACATCGGATAGCAAAGTATCGGACGACTCCTAGTAGGTACGACATGAAGCAGATTACAGCCGTTAAAAGACTCAAGAATTGTATATTTAGAAGTCCTTACATAAGGCCTTTGTCCAACGGTGGACAACCATGGGAAGAATGATGATGATTGTTAACATTCCCTTAATAATAATGCGACACACGAGATTTCCGTCTGTGGGAAGACGCTTTCTTTCTTCTAACCCCGAAAAATAAATATATAATTGTAATACCATTTAAATGTTCTCGAAAATACATCTAACATTTCCTTCTAGTTTTTTTTCTAATCTGACTAAAATATACTCTGAAATACGCATATATAACTGACAAAAATTATACACAAAATCATACTTATACACAACATTTTAATAATAAATACACTTTGTTTATACATATTTAATAATATATCTCTTCATCATTTTGATTAATTAGTGAATTCAATTTTGTTCCCAAGGACCGTTGCTATAAAAACATTGTACAAGTAGGTATAAACTAGCTATGTGAAAATTGTCTATGTACTTTGTTCTAAGTGGACACATTGCAAACAAAATGTGTACAGCAGATGTTCCCGTGTTAATGACTCCTAGCGCATAAATTACACAAACACACTCAAACACAAACACAAATGCGCAAAATACTGTTTAAACAAATAGACGACGTTGCAACAACCGTGATAATTCTGAACAAAGAACTTATTATAACGATTCAATGCTTGTGAGTTTTAAAAAAAGAAAATAATTAATACGTTCAAAAACCGAAAGACACAATTTAATCGATATCTCAGGCATCTCCGCTGTATCCTTGAATATTTTGTTTATTTAATCTTAAGCCACTGTAAACAAATTTGAAGTACCAATCTAATCACCTACTTATTAACTAAGTCTACTAAATGTTTTTTTTTTATTCGCTACAAGTGGCCTTGACTACAATCTCACCTGATGGTAAGTGATGATCCAATCTAAGATAAAGTGGGCTAACTTGTTAGGAGTAGGATGAAATCAACACCCCTCTCGATTTCTACACGACATCATAACGGAACACTAAATCGCTTGGAGGTACGTCTTTGTCGGTAGGTGGTAACTAGCCACGGCTGAAGCGTCCCACCAGCCAGACTCTGGACTTATTAAGAAAACCTCAATGATTGACTTAATAAAATGTATTTTGATTGTTTTTTTACAGAGCAAGATAAAGTATCTACGGTAGCACACTACCTTGAAAGAGTTCATTATATTGATGGGTTTATAAGAACAGCTGGTCTATTCACTAATTTGGTCTTTCAACCTATTAAAATGAACATCAAATCATCTTCCTACTGCATGATATCCATGAAGGGTTGTCAGTAGGCACCGGATGAAGTTTGTTACATAGAATCTCATATTTCGTAAATGTCAACTAACATACGTCAAAGTTAGTGAATTAGCCTGCTGGTATCACAGAACCTAAAGTACTCCAGCTGTTACAAATAATAACTAAAAGTTTGGTTCTTTTGTTTTAAGATATAATTTTTTATAAATTGTTTTTTTTTACTTTGGTTATTTATTTAGTAACTATACATATACAAAAAATTAGAGCTCTTCCTAATATTGTATCAGAATGCTAAACTTACTTACTAAAAACAGACCAGACCAGAACTGGGGTGCAGCCGTGTAGCATGTCGATTCTATTTCTCTAATCGCAAACGCTTCAAAAAAAATATGGAAATGACTTTGTTATCGGCTGTTGTTAAAAAAAAACAATAGGTTAGCCCGCTTCCATCTTAGAATGCATCATCAATTACCATCAGGTGCGAGTCAAGGGCTAACATGTAAAGAATAAAAAAAAGAACAAAAACACAATCACAAGTCTAAATACTATGTAATTGTCACTGAATAAAATCGTTCTCGTGGTACTTACTGGGTGTGTATTGTATCGTCACAGTTCCATATCATGATACACCTTGACCCATATACTCGTGACCCTCCGTGTTCCAATTCAACATGCACAAAGACATTGAACAGCATTATAACACAATGCGATACCCTACGAATTACGAACAGAATTCAGCTGAAATGAAATAAATATCTAATACGTACTTATATCGCGGAGAATAAAATCGTAATTTTAATTTAAAAAAGTGCGATTTTGTAATAGACGATAGATAGATAGATGAAAGATAGAAAGCTCAAATGAAAGATTTAGGCAATTAAAAAGCCTAGGTGTCGTGATAAACTGATTAAAAATATGAAAAGTTTTGCAATATCGATTACCACATTCGTCGACTATTAATCAAATATAATTAAATATGTACCTGGCTGTAATCGAATATTTTACTCTGCACCACAGAACTTATTAGCACTTTTACACACTATTCCGTGCTCTGCACTTACTATTTTATGCATTTTGATTCCTATTTTTGTCGGCAAGCGCATACAAGCGTTGAGCACAAAGATTTTGTATCAAGATAAAATACATCTTACGGTGGAATTCATAGTCGTAGTAGGGGGCCCCTAAGGGGATTATTCAGCCGCTATGTGTCGAATTCAACCTTTATGCATTTCATAGACAAAAGAAACCCCTCACTTGACAGAAGCTGGCGGCTGACTGCTGGATTACCGATAACTGTCAACCAAACCGTCCCCTGGTACTTTTTTTTGTTGTTATTCGTGATTTATTTATTAAAAAGTGGACTTGGAAAGTGTTAAGACTGTGTATAAACAGGGAGTTATATCAGTATCCAAGATAAATATTCGCAATTGCGTAAATCCAGTTTAATACTATGGCGATATGGAATGTACGAAAGATTCTCATATTAGGCATAATATGCCTCTGTTTGATGAAGAATGAACACAGAAGACCCAAGAGAGGAATACCAATACCGCTATTATTATGCATTCTAGCAGCACTTCGATTCTATGTAACGGGATGTTTCCAGGTTCGTACCTCTGTTCATTATCAATAATTTTTTGTTCATGAAGACGCCGCGCGGTTTCACCCTGTGTGGTTCCCATTTCCGTAAGAATGCGGGGATAAAATATAGCCTATAGAGCTCGGGGATAGTGTAGCTTCCCAACAGTGAAAGAATTTTTTAAATTGGTTCAGTAGTTCCAGAACCTACATACATACAAACAAACAAATCTTTCCTGTTTCTATTATTAGTAAAGATAAATTAGGAGTAGATATAAAACCAATTAGCCCAGTGGGTATGACCTCTGCCTTTGATTATGAGGGTGTAGGTTCCCAACAGTGATAGAATCTTTCAAATCAGTTCAGTAGTTTCAGATCCTATACAAAACAAACAAACAAATTTTTCCTGTTTATAATATTAGTATAGATAGATAAATTAGGAGTAGGTCAAAATCCATATAGCCCAGTTGATATGACCTCTGCCTTCTATTCTGAGGGTGTAGGTTCAAATGCTGTCTGAAACATGCACCTCCAAATCATTTCAGTTATGTGCATTTTATGAATTTAAATGTATATCACATGTCTCATACAGTGAAGGAAAAACATTGCCTCTACATGTGTGAAGTCACATTGGGCCAGAGTGGTGGACCTTATCCCTCTCATTCTGAGAGGAGACTCATGCTTAACATACTCATGATGAAGAATTTAATTAGTTTGTTTGTAATCTAACCTATATAAATGTTAGGTATACCTATCTAGTTTTGATTTAGGAAATATATAACCTACATAAATGTAACTAACATAATGTTTATTTTCAGACTGTAGGTGCAGTCCATCAAGCATTCTATGAAATAACAGAAATGCCAGAAGTCAAGCTGTATTGATGGCACGCATATACATATAAACAACCCCGGAGGACCCTATGCACAGATTTAAAGAAACCGGCTATAATGGCAGGGAATAGCAGTGATGAGCTCTGAGAATACTGTTTTACCAAGAATACTGAGAATACTTTGGTCCTTGAAAATCCTAGTTTTCAGATCACAGTAATTGGAAGACCCACATACCTTGAAAAGTCAGCAGCATTTAATATCGAGGTAGTAGGAGTGAGTGCAGTATGTTGTAAGGTGGTCACTCACTCTGAAGTCCATAACAATAGAAAATGTATACAAATCTTAATTGAATGAAATTTATTGATTCACATCTTTAATAAAGATAATTATTAAATGTTTACTTCTGCATTTTTCATTTAAGTCTGGCCCTATAAAAATATACAATAATAACAATAAGTTATATGTAAATTATGTATTTATTGTTGTTATTAATTAAACTTTGTATCAAAAGGATATAGGTTTGATTTTAGAATTGCAATAAGTACTGTGTGGTTCATTATTATCAGCCCATTACCGGCCCAAGCCTACCTCCTAAATATATAATATTATGTGATCTAAAGCTTTGTGAAATGCAATTTTACCACTATTCCTAAGGATAAGCTACACTTATATTTATTTACTGCACTTACTATAAATTGTAATAAAATACAGCATAATAGTACCTACTTGTAATTATTTCAGGTAATTATAGGTGGTTTTGAGTAAAATAAACAAAGTTCCTCTTACAATAATTTTTTTATTTCAAGTAGGATTCCACATTACAAAAGTATGAAATATAAAACTACTTATATAGTAAATAGTATGCTTGGGATTTCTCTGCGTGATCGTATCACAAATGAGGAGATTCAAACCAGACAAACCAAAGTCACTGACATAGGTAGCACAGCGAGTCGTGAAGCTGAAGTGGCAATGGGCAGGCCACATAGTTCGAAGAGCCGATGAAATCGCAGTGTTGGTCGAACCCCCACTAGGTGGACCGAGGGCATCAAGCGGGTTGCAGGGAGCCGCTGGACGCTGGCGGCTCGAGACCGTTTTGTTTGAAAGTCCATGCAAGACGACTATGTCCAGCAGTGGACGTCCATCGGCTGATAATTTTGTATATGATCATGTTCGTCCACATAACTTCAATATTTTTCTAACAACTCCTTCTTGTGAGAAAGAAACTTTTTGATAAAATTGATCTATTGTACACTTGAACGAATTAAATTTTACTACGATAAATAAAAACAAGTAAATGAAAATATTAGAAACTCAATTATTTTGTAAAATGTCAAAGAATTAACAAAATACGTCTCTCTGTGGTTGTGTCACAGAATTTTCAAAGATCTAATGTAAAATCATAGACAACATTTGCTTGAAACTCCAGTCACCTAGGGGCTCTCCAGTAGTTTGTTTATGAAATGCAATGAAGGATGATTCAATAGTCAGCCCCTGGGTGAATACTGAATATTGGTTTGTGGGGGATTGTTCACTTCACGACTATGAATTCCAGGGTAGGCACGTAGGTACATGAAAGGATAATTGACTGCCTGATATGCTTTGTCATGACAGCAGGTAGTTTCCGCAAACATGCAAAAAGTAAAGAGGAACTGTATAAACGGAAATAACGCCATCGAATTTATACTCAAGGTATCATCCTAAGTCCGCAATCCTTATAAAGACAAGATACGATTAGGAACTTTGACTTTGATTATTGTTAGGTAGGCTTTAAGTTCTGTGTACTTCCCTAGCAGTTACAAGAATAAACAAAATAACATACTCGTAAGTATTTGAAAAAGCTATTTAAACTAATATAAAGATTTGATTGTTCGTTGCGAATTAGCGAATTCCGAAACTTCTGGACCGATTAAAAAAAATCATTCACCAAATGAAAGTTACATTATCATGAAGTAACATAGACTATTCTATACTCGCATTTACACGCGAATGAGAACTACGCGGTTGAAACTGCCGGAGATTTTTTAAATTTATAATAAACAGCGATTAGTCTTCCTCATAGAAGACTTAAGACTTGATGCAACCTTAAAATCCTATAGAGTTAATATATATGTAGAGTTAATATATATGTATAAATTACATATCTTAGTGTGTAAATAAGGAAGTATATCAAACGATATATACGCGTGCAGTATAAATAGAATCATCCAAAGCATTGGCACCAAGCGCGGAGTCCCTTGTACTGTATACCGGTCTGAAACTGGTTCTGTCCTTGGATACGAAGATTTCCGCGTGCGGCCCCACCGATGTATGGACGACGACGTTACATGACACATCGCACATATTCTATTATATTGCAACAAGTTCGAAGGTCCCTAAAATAAGGCAACCTTTACATACATACGATTTTATTCTCTATATACAAAGGGTAGATATGACAGGAATAAGAAGTCCAGTCGTTAGTTAAGCAGCCTTGGATTACAGAAATATGAAGTAAGATAAAATACAATAAGTTAGAAAGTCCCTTTAAAGTTTACATAGGGTAGATATTGATATATTTAAAGAGCAAGGCAACTGCCTCATAGTTCCAATGGTTAGTTAAGCAGCTGAAATTACAGTTAGGATATAAGATATGTTAATTATTTGTTGACAAGTTAGAATAGAAGGTCCCTAAAATAAGGCAATCTTTACATACACACATACAATTTCATTATCTACAATACAAAGGGTAGATATGACAGGAAATAGGGATTGTTGTATTTATAGATTAAGGCTGCAAACTGCTTCATTGGCCCAGTAGTTAGTTAAGCAGTTTCGGATTACATTTAGGATACAAGATAATAACATGCAACAAGTTAGAATAGGTCCCTAAAATAAGGCAACCTTTATATACAATTATCGAAATAATGCAAGACAAGCGGTCTCATAGTTTCAAATCTCCTGTTTTATAAATATTAAAGATCTAGCCTTATCGTGGGTCATTACAAAATGGGGTGATGACGATAGATGGATGCCAGACCTTCGTCATTTTACAAAAAACTGAAAGGAACCTTGTTTATCTACTATGAGTATGGGCTGACTTTGAGCAGTTAAAATAAAGTTCTCTTTTTATAAACCATCATCTTTTTTATCTGTAATTGTATCATTAAGGTAACTATGCAATTCACCTATGTACTGTACTTATCATGTTAATTTAAATAAGACCTTAGAAGGTTCATGTTTATTAGTACAACAACCATGACAGTGACCTTGTACTTTGGACAAAGTAAGGTCAATGTTGATGTAAACAAAATTACACATAGAAGAACCTTGCAGAGCCATAGATATGGACCATAAACTACTGTTGAATGCTATTACAAGATAACTACAATTTTTTTCATGTCTAACTTTCCGATAGTTCAGTTTTTTCCGCGTCTATGTCGCAGTTAGTAATTCCGTGGTTTTCAACAGAGTGGTCCTGTGTCGATTTTGGATTTTATAATAAATAATTAATATGGTGCAGCTCTGGTAGCAAGCGTCGACCGTGGCTAGTTACCACCCTACCTACAAAGACTTATCGCCAAGCGATTTATGATACCAGTATGATGCTGTATAGAAATCGTCAGGGTAAAAAAACTTGTATCTCTTGTCAAGTAAGCCCGCTGCTATTTTCACACCATAGTATAATCGCAGACAAGAGGCAACTTGTCATTAAAAAAATATATATATATATATATATTTCGCCTAGAGTTTGGTAAAAACTGAAATCACCCGTCAAATAAAAAAAAAATCGGAGTAAACTCTGAAAGATATAGTGCTTCGGCCGTGGCTAGTTACCACCCTACTGGCCAAGACGTACCGCCAAGCGATTTAGCGTTCCGATACGATGCCGTGTAGAAACCGAAAGGAGTGTGAATTTTCATCCTCACTTACCATCAGGTGAGATTGTAGTCAAGGGCTAACTTGTAAAGAATAAGAAAAAATGTTTTTTTAATTTGGCGGGCGATTTCAGTCTCTACTTTCATTAGCCAGACTAGTAAGTAATCTTTTCACTACAGCAATGAGCTGTCTATCTGACACGAAAATGATCAGTGTCCAGATTTCACAGAAGATTGACATTTTCACTAATTCTGTCATATTATACATCACCTCCTTTTTTGTAAAGATGAGAAATTCCTAAGACAGCACAATGTCACTCGGTACGCGAACACAAAAGGCTCTTCAGTATTATAGCCGTGCCCTTTCTTATTCTGCCCTCGCAAGCGCTTTGTCATGTAGGGGACAATATGTCCTAACCGGTTACTTCAGAAATAAAAGGGGTACAAAATTGGTTGTGCAGTCTTTTCTCATTACATTTCTGTATGAAAGGTAAACAAACCGAGTATTAAGGATTTTTTGAAATTGATTTGACCTGACCTGACCTACACAACGCGCAAATTATATACCGATTAAGTAAGGATAAACTGCCGCATAATTTGAAGTAATATAGGCTTTCTTTCATTAACTCAGGACCTTAAGAAAAGCTGTTTTAATGATAACTAAAAATCTAACAACATGTTCAATGAATATAGTCATAAATATCGATCTACGTTACTCGTCATCAACCCATATTCGGCTCACTGCTGAGCTCGAGTCTCCTCTCAGAATGAAAGGGGTTAGGCCAATAGTCCACCACGCTGGCCCAATGCGGATTGGCAGACTTCACATACGCAGAGAATTAAGATAATTCTCTGATATGCAGGTTTCCTCACGATGTTTTCCTTCACCGATTGAGACACGTGATATTTAATTTCTTAAAATGCACACAACTGAAAAGTTGAAGGTGCATATGCCCCGGACAGGAGGCAGAGGTCATATCCACTGGGCTTTTGTTGTGCAGTCAATGGAAAGACTGCACAACCAATGGAAAGTCCTTCACGGCTCCATCTATATCTTGATCTACGTTACACTAGACATGAAATCCGGAACTAATGATGTTAGTTACTCGACGTAAGTTCGGGAACTTAAGACGGTTAGTGTGGCATGGACTACCAAATAAGTTATGTGTGTCGAAACACTAAACTGCTTCTTTAGTTAAGTAGGTAGCTAGTTTATCTATGTCTCAGAAAAGAAACCTAGATTATTTAGTAATCTGAGATCGATGTGTATGAAAGTAGCTGCTAATAAATAATATAATAAAGCTAACCGAGCACCGTATCTGTACTATCTATATCTATACTGTCTATACTAATATTATAAATGCATAAGTAAGTCTGTCTGTCTGTTACCGTTTCAGTGCTAAACGGCTAAACCGATCAAGGTGAATTTTGGTATAATGATAAATATAACCTAGGAGCAAAATATAGGGTAGGTACTTTTTGATTGAATAGGGGTTTTAAGTTTGTATGGAAAGTCCTTCATTTTTAGAGTTAGGTACAGTTTTAAATATTTGTTTTTATATCTTAAAAAAATACGAAATATTCATTATAGTGATGAAATAGGGTTTGAAAGTATAAATTGATTTCCACGCGGACGAAGTCCTATTGCATCGTTATCGTAAAAGCATGGTAAAGAAAAGGATACATTAAATCATTACAGGACAGCTTGCTAAATAGTCTAATTAAAGGGAAGGCAAGCTCTTAAGCCCGAATGAAGGACAAGGCCATCACTAACGAGATAGATTGAGGCAAAGCTGACAAAGTGGTCCCTTGGACGAGCGCTCAGCCCGTAATGAATTAATATAAATTGCTTTTAAACAGTTGGATATAAGGAAAGGTTGTATTTTTGCTGTATTTTGGTAACACTGCGTTTAAAAAATAAAATTAAATTACAAATAATTAATTTATTACAAAACCTGATGAGGGAATTAAAATGTTAGTTATGCTTTATTTCGATGGACACAGGGTGTCGCTTTAAAGATCATGCTCCTTGCATGCTTTGACAAGTGCTGAAGTGTTTATAGGCTATCTTTGAGTCCTTTCCTTATCCGTCAAAGGAGAATGCCAGATCCTGACCCAGTCCTAACTCGGAATTTTGCGGAAAATGTAAATGTACTAAAAATATCCATTTTTACTGTTAAACTCCGGAAAAAAAATCTGCCAAAAAAAGTAATTCAATCCATTACGGGAAATACCGTAATGGATTGAATTACTTTTTTTGGCAGATTTTTTTTCCGGAGTTCTCACTCACTGCTGAGCGCGAGTCTCCTCTGAGAATTAGAAGGGTTAAATCCCAGGTTAGGTGAATTTTTCCTCACGATGTTTTTGCCTTCACCGTTTGAGACACTTGATATTTAATTTCTTAAAATGCACATAACTGAAAAGTTGGAGGTGGATGCCCCGGGCCAGATACCGAACTTATACCCGAATCGAAAGCAGAGTTCATATTCACTGGGCTATTAAGGCTCCTAAATTACCTACCTTAACTTATCAGCCGATAGACGTCCACTGCTGGACATAGACCTCCAAGCACAACGATCTCGAGCCGCCAGCATCCAGCGGCTCCCTGCAACCCGCTTGATATCCTCGGTCCACCTAGTGGGGGGTCGCCCAACACTGCGCTTTCCGGTGCGGGGTCGCCATTCCAGCACCTTGGGACCCCAACGTCCATCGGCTCTTCGAACTATGTGGCCCACCCATTGCCACTTCAGCTTTGCGACTCGCTGAGCTATGTCAGTGACTTTGGTTCGTCTGCGGATCTCCTCATTCCGGATTCGATCACGCAGAGAAACTCCAAGCATAGCTAGCTCCATCGCCCGCTGAGTGACTTTGAGCCTTCTGATAAGGCCCATAGTCAGCGACCAAGTCTCGGATCCATATGTCATCACTGGCAATACGCACTGATCGGCTTCGCTCCTAAACTATATTGAATTAATTACAAAATCTGATTTGAGAATTACAATCTTATCTCCAATTATGCCAAATATTGATGAACACAGGGTGTCGCTATATAATAGGCCATGACCCTTGCATGCTCTGAGAAGTGCTAAACTGTTTATAAGCGATCTTTGGACCCTTTGCTTTGTCTGTCAAGTATTGCTATAAAAACGATGGAACTAAAATAATTGTAACCGAGGGCCGAGGCACACGACAGTGAACACTTGAACTTCGTAGTCTGCATGATGACAGGTGTCGGCGAGGCGGAAAACATGCCAAATTACACAAAACGAGCGTTCAATTTGGACGAACGCCAAGTAAAAATCATACATTTAGTGTTCTATTCGTATTTAATGCAGTTCGTCTATAACATCGGTCACTCACTTCGGATACGCGGCCTCATAGGTGTTAGACAAAAGCATGCGATAGTCAGACTTACTTAAAGTTCGTCAGCCGATGCAACTACCATAGGTAAGTACAGTACTCGGTAGCTTATTAGGGGGTTGCTGGGACCATGGTGGCCACGGCGGTCAATCTCATGGAGAGATTAAACATGCACGCAGAAGATATTATAGTGTGTGTCTATTCTCTCAGACTCATACTCCGATGGGACGGCAGAGCCATACAACCGGTGAAATATCAGGCGCAGGACCGATGGCTTTACGTGCTCTTCGAGGCACGGTGGCACAAAGGCCGCCATCTTCCCATCTCCAGGCTGTTATTACTTACCTTTGGTAGAAGCATGGACTGGACAGACAAACATGCTTTTTAAAATGAGGAACGTCTACCCATCGCAGGCTTTCAGTCCATGTAGGACGACATTCACAGACTGTTTATTTCCGAGCGAAAATTCGACTTGGCAGGTCAACACATTGTAGTTTTATTTGTTTTAGTTCCTTGCGTTTGTGTGTCTTGTGCACACAATCACTGCAGTATGAAAATAGTAGGTAGGTATCAACTATCAAGTTAAAGTCATCTAAATAAGTCCAATAGCTCAAGAGGAAAGGGGCTCCAGAGCTTACCATCATTATCATTATTAAATTATCAGTCAAACGGTCGGTCGGTCTCAAACCGTTAGCATCCAGCGGCTCCTTGCAACTAGCTCCCCAGGAAATTCTTGACACCCCATGCCAATAGGGCCACCGTGGACTAAAGGCTGTTGCGTTTTGTTGTTATCCATGCCCGAAAATGACCACGCTAGACATGAGGGTTGGTCATTCACAGGGCTGGATATTTCCGCGCCGCCAGTGTCGCTGCTGCCCGACACCGGTCTGTACCATTTGCAAAATCCAGCCAGTTCCGAATGGTTATGCCGCTATTGGTCGACCTGCAGGATGCATCACGAGCAGGTTGGCAGTGGAGGAGGCTGGTACTAGACTCCCTTAAACGAGACACTATTGTCGTACCCACTCCTAAAATAATCTTTCAGAAAAATTCGAGGGGAATCGGAAAAATTTAAAAATAGATGTGACAAATGGTATTTTTTAAAAAACTATGATAATCTAAATTAAAAATTATGACTGCACTGAATAGATTATACTTAATTCCTTAGGTAGGTACCTACATACACTTACAAACATGAAAGAAAGAAAGAAAGAAATGTTCTTCTTTCTTTCTTCTTTCTTTACAAACATGAAGATCAGACTATTTTTTATTCATCCTTACAAGACAGGGGATATGGAGCTAGACCCATCACGCTGCTTCAATGCCTCGCCCTTAAAATAGGCCTTAATATAATTGATAAATTATTAAAATACTACGCTGACACCGCGCGGTTTCACCCGCATGGTTCACGTTCCCGTTGGAATATGGGGATAATGTATAGCCTATAGCCTTCCTTGATAAATGGGCTATCTAACACTGAAAGAATTTTTCAAATCGGACCAGTAGTTCCTGAGATTAGCGCGTTCAATCAAACAAACTCTTCAGCTTTATAATATTAGTATAGATAACCTATTTTTTATTGAGAGACGTGATAGCCCAGTGGATATGACCTCCGCCTCCAATACCGTAGGGTGTGGGTTCGAATCCGGTCTGGGGCATGCACTTCCAACATAACAATTTAAGAAATTAAATATCACGTGTCTCAAACGGTGAAGGAAAAACATCGTGAAGAAACCTGCATACCAGAGAATTTTCTTAATTCTCTGCGTGTGTGAAGTCTACCAATTGGGCCAGTGTGGTGGATTATTGGCCTAACCCCTCTCATACTGTGAGGAGACTCGAGCTCAGCAATTAGCCGAATATAGGTTGATAATGATGATGATGATATTTTTTTATCATTTTCTATACTTAGATCCTCATTCCTCAGTCTATACTAATTTCAACTACTTGACTAACGTATGCCGACCAACTAATAGTTTTGTTTTGAAATGAGAGCCCACCTCATCTATTAATTGTTCAGTCCTAGCATTCCAGTCCGCACATGACATGCACGCAATATGTGTCAGCCTCAACCGTATGCGGCAATAAATTCATTGTGTAACGGCAAGCCGTTTAAATTGGGCCGTCCCTCCCATGGGCGCCCCGCGCAACGCATCGCCTCCATCATTATACCTAACCGCTATTCTGTTCGGAAACGCATCTTGAAGAACGCACTACATCGTTTGTGAACCAACCAACGCCATCTGTTGATAAGTGTTGCAAGTCGCCAAACACGTCAATATTTTGTTGGGAGTGACGTGTGACGTATCTAAACGCTAATGCAAGGTGCGTGTATTTTTGTAGTTCGCACCGCGGAAATGATATTTTTTTAACACTCCAAGTTAAGGTCATCGCATGTTCGCATGGTAGGGTTATCATAAATTTGTCAACGTGTGAGTGAACACATAAAAATTCATGCATGCATTAAGTAGATATTTACGCATGTACTTAAGTACACACGGATATGCCTCAACAAAACGCAGTAACGGCCATGAAAATATTTATATACTTACTTAAATAGGTAGTATCTATTTGCGTTTGTAAATAGTTGGTAGTAGGTCCATGATATTGATATCTAGATATCTAAAAAGTTTGTATGGATGTATGTTACTCTTTAACGCCGCAACTACTGTACCGATATGAGTGAAATTTGGAATGAAATAGATTTTACTATGGATTAACACAAGGCAACTTTTCGCCTTGGAAAAATCTATGGTTCATTAGATAGGACTTAAAATTAATCTCATATCAGTTTGAAAAAAAGTTACTACCCTAAGGTGGGAAAATAGGGGTGATATATATATTTATCATTATGGATGCTGGTGGCTCGAGATCGTTGTGCTTGGAGGTCCATGCAAGAGGCCTATGTCCAGCAGTGGACGTCTATCGGCTGATAAGGTAAGGTATTCATCATTATTTTAATTTAGTTATATTGAATTTATTTGTATTGCTTATTTTAATTTAGTTACAATGAATTTATTTGTATAATTTATTAGCTATGACGTCACACGGGTCTAAGCTGAAAATCAGCGCCGTGTATTATAATTGTACGTAGTGCACGTCATATGCTGAGCTGTACACCCTTTCTTTTTAAGGGTTACAGACAGACATGCTGTCATAAGGATAGGGTACTGACGGACTGTAACTTTAAGATTTGAATAAAATTATCTTTATTTCTTCTTTCTTTCATTAGCCGACGCCTCACAGTTTCATTCGTATAGTTCCATCCCCTGTTTTACCTACCCCTACCCCTATGGTTGGAATTGCTTTTCCATTATTCTCTTAAAATATGAAAAAACAATTCGAACCCTAATGCTAGAAAAACAGTAGACGATTGATTTTTTATCCATTAATTGGACCATTGGCATCGCCTTCAAATTGATCAGTAGATAGAAAATATTATAATATTTTCTTTCGCTTATTAGTTTTCTGCATACGTTTGTGTTTTTAAAGTTGGCAGTATTTTTTAATTACTTATTATATAAAGCATACATATTGTTTAAACAATATACCTATATCATTTCGTATCCGCACCAAAAGGTTTCTGATTTTGAATAACATAACTTTAAAAAAGTCATTAAAAACGGAGCAGTTTCTGAGGACTTGCCGAAAATGCTTGTTATGTATTCTTATAAATCCACATAATATAGCAAACCGCCAAACTCCAATAATATTTAAAAAACTACGGAATCCTAAAAAAAACACACCAACAGATAGCGACATCTATTAGAAGTCACAAGAATATTTTACCTGTTACTGCTAGCGACATCTGTTAACGAGGATTCAAAATAGAGAACAGTACATTTATTTTTTTTAATTTTTAATACAGAGCGTTAATTATAATTTTTATTAAACATATTTTATTACTTAATTTATGTGCTTTGGAAAATTTAAATAAAATAAAATATGATTAGATGAATGTAAAAGTTAAAAATCAATAACTCGAAACGAAAGTATGGCAACTATAGTGACAACTGTCAAGGTCATGGTGTTCAACTTGACGTTTTCAATTGAACGTCAAACGAGTGCGTTGCGAAAAATTAAAAGCAATTTTATTGCGTAAATTCAGTTCCCAAGCAAAATGAATTCCGTCGCGAGGGCTGGTCACTTGGCTCCATACTTTAAAGCCAGTTCAACTGTAGTGTCGAATGGCCTGAAACCCCTCGTCGTAGCACCGTCTCCGGCTGACAAACTGGTGTCGCAACCTCTTCCGAAGACTTCCACCGTGCAGTCATTACATGGAGCTTTGCCTGCCCAGAACTTGAAGATCAAACATGGTCCCAGTGGTGAGTAACATGACAATTTGATATCAACAAAGTAGTTATGAAGAAAACCATGTTACATAACACGATTCTGCCATTTTCAGCGATTCAAGTACGTTTCGCGCACACCGATATCGCGTACCCCGACTTCTCTGCGTACCGTCGTAAGGAGACGCAGGACCCGACGTCTAAGGCAAAGGAGAATATAGATGACCGCCAGTCATTCACATACCTTATTGCTGGAGGTTAGTTTTTCCTTGACTTTTCCTTAGGTATTTAAGTTAGTAAAGTACCTAAACTGTACATAACTCAAGAGTGAACTGATTACTAGACACCAGGCAATGTTAACATATGCTTTGTAGAAGAGTCATTTAGATTTAATCCTTACTAGTCTCATAACAAACAATAATAATTTATGGTGGTGAAACATTGAAGAAGCTAGTGGTTATTTTTCTGAAATAGTTTTAATAATTCTTTTTCTTATCCTATTGTCACATATAAATGATGATGATAGGTACAAAAAATTCAATTAAAAAAAAAACAAGAAGTACTAGCAGTCAATTTGTCTGTTTGATTTGATAATTGTAGAAAAAGTGAGTGTTCAAGTATAAATTCAAGTCATTTTCCATTCCAGTGACAAGTTATTGTTTATTTTTCTGTTGTCAGTCATTAAATGTGTTAAGTGCTAAATTCAATTTGACTGCTATTATTCTACAATTTTGTCTCTTCTCTCAGCATATGTCATGCGCATCGTAGGCTTACTGGATTAGTTATGCTGCATAGCTATACTTGTCCCTCATGGTTGTGTTTAGAGCAGACCAGAAGTTTGCCATGATCACAGACAACCTGATATAAGACACTTCATTATTCATTTTGATTGCCTCCGTGGTGCAGTAGTATGAGTGGTAGATTTACAACACAGAGGTCCTGAATTCGATCTCCGGCAGGGCAGATTGAGATTTTCTTAATTGGCCCAGATCGGCTTCGGCTGTGACTAGTTACCACTAGCAGCAAAGACATATTGCCACGCGATTTAGCGTTCCGGTACCATGTTGTGTAGAAACCGAAAGGAGTGTGGATTTTCATCCTCCTCCTAATAAGTTAGCCCACTTCCATCTTAGACTGCATCTTCACTTACATCAGGTGAGATTGTAGTCAAGGGCTATACTTGTAAAGAATAAAAAAAAAATCATCACCATTCATCATCATCAGCTGATGGACATCCTCTGCATGGTATAGACCTTTTGTAGAGACCTCCAGACACCACAATTCTGAGTTACCTGCATCTAGCAACTTCATGTGACTCACTTGATGTTGTCAGTCCACCTGGGTTGACCAAAATGCGCTTTCTGGTGTGTGGTCAAAGACTCAACCCAAGGGTTATCAACCCCTATTCGGCTCACTGTTGAGCTCGAATCACCTCTCAGAATCAGATACACTTACATAAATTAAACACTTAAAAAAAAAATTAATCACTTACATTAATTAAAATATTTTTTTTTAAATATTTCAGCTGGGAGTGTAGCTGCAGCTTATTCAGCCAAGACGGTTGTGACACATTTTGTGTCGTCCATGGCAGCTGCTGCCGACGTCCTTGCCTTGGCCAAAATTGAAATCAAAATGGCTGAAATTCCTGAGGGCAAGTCTGTTACTTTCAAGTGGCGTGGTAAGCCACTCTTCATCCGCCACAGGTAAATCAATACTAATCTACACTGATATTTTTTTTTTTTATTCTTTACAAGTTAGCCCTTGACTACAATCTCACATGATGGTAAGTGATGACGGAGTCTAAGATGGAAGCGGGCTAACATGTTAGGAGGAGGATGAATATCCACACCCCTTTCGGTTTATACACGACATCGTACCGGAACGCTAAATCGCTTGGCGGCACGTCTTTGTCGGTAGGGTGGTAACTAGCCACGGCCCAAGCCTCCCACCAGCCAGACCTGGACCAATTAAGAAAACCTCAATTGGCCCAGCCGGGATCGAACCCAGGACCTCCGTCTTGTAAATCCACCACGCATACAACTGCACCACGGAGGCCGTCAAATTAGTATTATAAAAAAGAAGGATTTGTATTCTTCTATGTAACAAATAAACTCAAAAACTACTAGACTGATTTGAAACATTCTTCACCATTGGAAGTAACATTGTTGTTTTTGTTCATCCTCGTATTCCCAAGGGAACGAAGGGATAATGCTGGTGAAACTGTAGTTCTTCTAGTTTTTTTTTTAAATATCATCATCTTCAAAAAACCATTTTAATGGTCCATTACATACACCCACCATGCCAATCCAACTCGATAACAATAAAGATTGATGGTCTCTGAGGCACGGGGTATAACACTAACAACTTACAAGAAAGAAATTTAGTGGACAATTCAAATAGAGTTTTAATTATTACAAAGACTAAATATGAAAACATAAATATAAACATACATGCAGCCAAACATAAAACCTCCTCCTTTTTGGAAGTTGGTTAAAAATTTGTGTTTTATTTGAATTTTTTAGATTTTTTTTGCAAACAACAGTACAATTTATACAGTATGTATTACTTTTTTTAGACAAACAAAATTGTCTCTGGTTCTTAAGATTCTCTTGCCTTTTGTAGGACCGCCAGCGAGATCGCGACAGAGAAAGCAGTACCCATCGATCAGTTACGAGACCCGCAACACGACGACGTCCGCACTCAAGATCCGAAATGGTTGGTTGTTATCGGAGTCTGCACCCACCTGGGTTGTGTCCCAGTGGCCAACTCAGGTGACTTCGGTGGCTATTACTGCCCGTGTCACGGTTCCCATTACGATGCTTCAGGGAGGATCCGCAAAGGCCCCGCACCTCTGAACCTTGAAGTACCACCCTACACGTTTGTGGAAGACCTCCTCGTCGTAGGTTAAGTGCAACTTATCTAATTATTTATTAGACAATTTATTTATCCCTAAGACATGTAACAGCAATAGAAATCGATGCGATACCAATAAATGTGATTTAATTATAAATGTTACTGTTATATTTTTTATTTGAAGTTTACTGGAAGAAGTGGAAGTTTGTTTACCCGTATTAAGCTAAGGCCAAATCGCAGGGTGCACTTTGTCGATCAGCAGGCCTGTTATGGCCATTCAAATAATGAGTTGTCACTACATTATTTTTCATCATATTTTGGTTTTTGCGATCATCTAACACGGGTTTTTTAATGAAAATGTATTTACAACTCCATTTTACTTCAAGTGGCAATCATTTTGTGAATGTCTAACATGATTATTTTAACGAAATAACGTAAATAATAATGGTTCTTTTTTAAAATAATGATACTACTTACTACTACCACTACAATACTAATGTCACTGCTATACTTTACACACGTAACTCTTATTTTGTGTGTTGTGTTACATTTCTCACCTGGTACCTACTATGTCACAGAGCGAATCTCCACAAACATGCAGCTATTCAAAGCACATGAGATGCTAGTGCTACTGAAAACCTGAGGTTTCACCGCGAAAATAAGTTGTCAGATCGCTCTGGGATCTTACTCTGTAATTAGTTGTACCTAAAGACATCGAGGGGGTACGACAATATTCCCACAGGCAGGGATCGAACAACAAATCTATCAAAAAATCTACTCAAATAGCGGCGAAATTGTTGAAATGTTGCTATTTTTTAATCGGTATTATTAATTTTCGGTAACGTACTTATGGTAAGTTATGATGCAATTTAAGATGGAAGCGGGCTAACTTGTTGGGCGTAGGGTGTAATAGGGTGAAATCTACACCCCTTTCGGCTTCTACACGACACCGTCTAAGAACGCTAAATCCCTAGGCGGTACGTCTTTGCCGGTAGGGTGGTAACTATCCACGGCCGAAGCCTCCCACCAGCCAGACCGGGACCAGTTATGAAAACCTCAATCGGCCGAGCCGGGATCGAACCCATGACCTCCGTCATGTAAATCGCGCATACCACAGCGCCACGGCGGCCATCAAAATTTCGCTGCTATTCGTCGACATTTTCTTTCATGAAACAGTGCCTACAAGTGCTGTTGAAGTTTAAATTAATATTTGTAATTAAATTGTAGAAATGATAACACAAAATCGATTTGTAATTCTTTTTAATATCGTTACCGCTTTCATTTTTTTTCTTATGTTTTTGTTTTAGGTTACATTCTAGGTAACATCTAATAATATAATCTACTAAAAATTTACATACATTTACAAAAATTTATAACTGGGAATTCAATTCTATACAAAAAAATTTAATTATTATAAATAGATTTAATCAAAATCGTAAATAAATTGACGAAAAAAACACAAATAATATATACAACAGCTGAAATTGACACAGACACAATTTGTTAGGCCAGAGAATGTTAGACGAAAACTAAAACAAAACTATTATTCTTTATTATATGTTGTTAATACAATTAGTAAAACGTATAAATCAACTGGTTCCATAAGAAGAAAAATCAAGGTATTTTTAATATTGTCTTATTTTGTAAAAAAATGTTAAAGATCAGAAAAACAGCGCAATCAACTAAACAATATTAAATATAATATTTATATAAATATTAATTGTTGAAGAATCCCAGTTCTTAAAAAGATTTTAGGATACCAAATAACACTTCTTATGAACATTGAAACCTATATCTATGTTAAGTAACCAATTTAAAGATGACACTAAATGAATCTATATTTACAAAAGATGAAAGGTTACATTTTTGGCAAAATAATTTAATTATTATCTAAATAAAACTAAGGCGTGGGTGAAATGAAAAACAAAAATTACTAGAAACAGAATTTAAAATTGAACACTGGCTACAACATTAGTAAAAATCTTGTTAAATCAAAGTTAAAATAGCAGTACTTACTAATTGATACATAATTATGTATTTATTTAATTATAATAAGCAATATTAATTTGATGATATGCGAATTGTAAAATGATAATGTAGTCGATATTTACCTAATATTACTTTTTAATTAATTGTTAAAACATGAATACTTTCGTCACTGTAAAATTAAGTTCAAAAAATGAAAGTCTTATTTCACATTGAGTTATGAAATTCCGAACGGAATGATCACTCAATGACATAAAACAATATGAATTTGAGAATAATTTTGTTATTTTTAGCTCAAGGCGACAAAAGTAACATAATTCTCATTTTTATGCATTCTCCATGTCGAAGATAAACAAATAATACATATTCGATTTTCAAAAATAATAGAGAAATGTGAAATTGTGTTGCCAGTATTCAATTTGACAGCTCTGATCTGTAAAGCTAGAAAGTAAATTAACAGTAATCATCTTTGCTCTGCCTTCGTTCAATCAAGCATCAGCCTGCAGGTACAATATGCACCAATGTTACATTCCGAATCTGTCTAAATAATAATGAACTGTTTGATATGGCACAGGAAAATAAATTGCATTCTGCAATAAAGTCGCTTATTTGCAAGTGATTAACTAACAAAGCATGGCTGATAGTTTCACAAATAGGTCGTAAACTGAGAAAATACGGTATGCTTCAAGATTGAGATAATTAATACATACAAATATGGAATATACCAGAATAATGTCTCAACATTTATAATATTATAATAATTATATTTTCGTACGATAACATTCATAGCACATTTAATTTGAACACAGATTAATTTTTACATTGAAATTGTAGACATAAATTGTTATTATAATTCTATTATACCGAATATATAAATATATTACATATATGTGACAAAATATCTTAGTAATTTTTCGAAATAGTATTTTAAAATTTAATTAATAGTATATCATTCAATATAATTTTGCTGTGTGATTGTCACCGGTTACATCGGATTTCTGTAAATAGTTGCCTTTGTGCGATAAATCATAACAAAAAGGTGTTTCACTATCTGTCAAAGGTCATAGAGTATTGTCAATAGTCTACGTGTCGGATCACAGTCCACCTACAAACACAACATGAATTCTACACAACCTCGGAAGCTCTTTATTTGTCGCTGAGCCTGTGCCTAGATGACTCGTTTTATGTCGCAAGTCGATTCGTACTTAGCCAATCGCAATGAATCTAGTATAGTGCAACAAACATTAGTGATCCGGTGGCCAAAACTGGAGCTAATGTCGCGACGATCGCGTTGGCAAAAGTAACTACTAAAGCGTCTTACCGGGCTTGATAAGTTTGTGGCACTATTAGTATTCTGTTTTATTTTGTATGGCTTGAACAGAATTTTTTGTGGGCTTTTTTCGGACCAAGCAGATGGCCCACGTGATGATTAGAGGAAATCCATTGCCTAACAGAGCAACACTACATAGGGCATGCGACTTGCAAGGAGCACTTCTTGCAAAGTGAAGTTCTTCTATTCAAGGTTATAAAGCTTATGTGCCTGTTTTAAGCCGGCAACCATATCCTTCACTCATCAACACAGCAATATTACAGCAGAAACAAAACCGAACGAGCATTGAACAAAAAGCTATCTAATATCAAAATTTCTTCTGAGACTAAGTACATTGGAAAACCCATAGTTTATGGCTAAACGCGAATCGACTCTCAACAAAAAATACTTCAACTAGAGACAGTCTTGAGTCTACTCAAAATTAGTTTATATATCAATTAGCTATTTCTTCTAATTACATTGGTGTTTTATATACTAATTTATACAATTTAATGAAAGGGGAGAAAATGTTTTACGTAAAATTTAATTCCCAAAAATATTATCCTGATCAGACGGGACATCAGGACATAGTGTCTATTTCTAAATGTCCTTTCAGTCGTTTTAGATGATCTATTTGAGCGTTTATCCGTAACAGTTTAGTCGAATGTAAAGATTGTGCCTTTGTTGTACGGTAAGAGAGTCGTGTCGGTAAGTATACGTCATTGAGGTTAAGATTAGGCTGCCATGTGCAATTATCAAGTAAATCCAAGGCTACACTTAACTAAGGCTTGCTTAGCACCTAATGCTTTTACTCTTGTGAGAAAACGATATCATCGTTTAAAACTTAGACACTAAGCAAGACTGCATTCGTGAGTGTGTGGCCTTAGATAATGGAATGTACATAAAAATCTGAATATTCCATGAACACTAGTTTTGTATTACGAAGGTACCTGGAGCAAACAGCAGCCTATAGCCAGACCACACTTGCGTTTTTCAGCGCGCGCATTATTTGTCTCGATTTCAAAATGTGACAGAATTGATCTCTTGTGAATTTTAGCATTAGTTTAAGTTGATGGAAAAAGTCGAGGAAAATTACTTTTGTCATAAATACTACAAAAACGTTTATCTTTATATAGTCGAAATCATAATTTACTCAAGATTTCTGCTAATTCTACATTTGTTTATAATTCTATAATTCTAGACCTGAGTCACTTTAGAAAATATTGTCTTTACCAACTATTACAGTTACAATTTTAGAAAATATTAACTTGTGACTATGTAACTTCGATCACAATAGATCGGTAACGGTCAACGTGATACAGGACCTCAAGAAGACCTGCAGAGCCGCGACATCAAGAAGAAGAAGAAGACTATGTAACTTGTAACTTGTGACTATGTAACTTGTAACTTGTGGCATTTCTAAACTACGATGCAAAAAGATTTTCCTGCCATTTAAATACACCAGAGTCGATAAACACTTTCTGGGCAAGAGTGCCCCATCTCAGACCGCATCGTTGGCTTAGGCATGATTTAATTTTCGAACAGTTTAACGCCAGCGAGCGCTTTGCGATGAGCTTTGAATAGCTGAAATACGCAAGTGTGAGTCAGCAACAACGTGTGAGGCTATGCGAGGCTAACAGTCGGCGGTGTAGACGGGCGCGAGGTCCAGCGTGAGGTGCCGCAGCGCGCGGTCGCGGGAGGCGGAGCGGCAGGCGCGCGACGACTTGATGATCTGCAGCACCATGGCCTTGCAGTCGTGGCACACCGCCATCTGCACGCCGCGCAGGCGCTCCGCCGCCGACGCGCCCGTGACGCTGCGCCCGTACCGCGCTCTGGAATGCGACAGATACTTTGACATCTCAGTCGAAAAACGAGTGTGCGACCACACAACTAAACTATTCTTACAAATATTAAAAAATAAAGCGCCATCTATGAATCTAAGGCATAACTAAATCGCAACAGGTTATTGAAATATATAAAATGGGATTGTTTCAAAGTTTTCTAAGAACGCCATCTACTGGTAGTTTAAAAACACAAACATTGTTTCACTATGCCTTTTAAAATAGGCTTATTATAATGATGAATGTACTTAAAAAATATGTCTATCGGTGTACCTTCGTTCGAGCGTGGACATCGAAGACAGCGGCGTGGATACACAGGGCATGCTGCCGGGCCCGTCGACGCGCACCGTCGGCAGCGGCTCCGCGAAGCCCATGGCCGACGCGCCACGCGAACCGGGCGCTGACGCCGCCGCGTGCCGACGCGTCGACGCCGGGCTGTTGGGCGCTGACCCCACGCTGTTTTCTACCGTCGCCTGGAATTTAAATAGTTTTTATTACATCATCTGCATTGCAGTGTTCCTACATTTACCGAAACTTTTGGTTGCCTGAAATAAATCTCTTTGAAATGATAAGGCCGCTATTTGTATTCTGCGTCTTCTATACCTATAGTTTGTTTCTGTCTTATTGTTTTTTTTTTTCATTCATCCCATAAACCATTGGCGGATAAAGGGAGTATTGCTTCTCCACCGGCACGTGCACAAAGTGCTCCGTCGGGATCCGCATCTGGTGAGACGATGTTCTGATACTCACACTGCGCTCGGGTGAGACCAGTCGCGCCATGAGCGAGCGCGGGAAGGACTGCTGCTCGTCCTCGGGCGACGGCAGCAGCGACGGGCTCAGCAGCGCCACCGGCACGTGCGCAAAGTGCTCCGTCGGGATCCGCATCTGGTGAGACGATGTTCTGATACTCACACTGCGCTCGGGTGAGACCAGTCGCGCCATGAGCGAGCGCGGGAAGGATTGCTGCTCGTCCTCGGGCGACGGCAGCAGCGACGGGCTCAGCAGCGCCACCGGCACGTGCGCAAAGTGCTCCGTCGGGATCCGCATCTGGTGAGACGATGTTCTGATACTCACACTGCGCTCGGGTGAGACCAGTCGCGCCATGAGCGAGCGCGGGAAGGACTGCTGCTCGTCCTCGGGCGACGGCAGCAGCGACGGGCTCAGCAGCGCCACCGGCACGTGCGCAAAGTGCTCCGTCGGGATCCGCATCTGGTTAGACGATGTTCTGATACTCACACTGCGCTCGGGTGAGACCAGTCGCGCCATGAGCGAGCGCGGGAAGGATTGCTGCTCGTCCTCGGGCGACGGCAGCAGCGACGGGCTCAGCAGCGCCACCGGCACGTGCGCAAAGTGCTCCGTCGGGATCCGCATCTGGTGAGACGATGTAAAACATCAAACACTGGCTTTTCCTTTTCAACATGAATCAAATGAAAAAATCTTGAATTTTTGATCACTAATTTACCCTCAAGTGAGGTTATGTTTGTAACCATTGAATATTTTTTTAATAGGCTGACTCTCTAATAGGAGTAGCTCATGAATTAAGTTATAGTTGTACGCAACAAGCAGCCCCAACTTGCGTGATACGTTACACTATGTTATTGGCAAAGCCATTGCTAAAAGATCAACACTTCGCAGAGCCAGCAGGGAAACCGTCCTTCAAGGCTGCCTTGTACCTGTCAACTTTTGTGTTGTTAAGACTCATTTCACACGTTGTGTGTACAATATAGCGAGTAGCGTTGGTGGCAGATGTGACCATGGTTACAATACTTTCCCTCAAGAGCTTTGTCGCAAAGGTTAAAGGTAGATGGGTATTAGCTTAAGTAAGGTTCTTGAAAGTATTATGACAATGTCAGGAGGTAAATTAGGTACACCAAATGATAAGGCCATTAGTATCATGATGTGCTTACCTTCGAACAACATTTTTGACAGACAGTTTTCTTGCACAGTTTACATTTCTGTCCCCACGGACCGAAAATGCCAAACCGCGTCTTCAAACATAGGAAGCATACCTGTGAACAGAATTTCAAGTTTTCAAAAGTGCTCCAACTTCTTGATTATGGAGCTACTCATCATAATAGATGGACCTAAGTACACATATGGAGATAGTAATTGAACTTGGGATATGTGTACGTGGATGACGCGTGTCTTTCTGTAGCAGGTTAGGTTAGTTTTTTTTTTCAGGTTGTGTGGAGTTGAGTACAAATCCAAAATGACTAGGGTACTAGAATGAGCAGCTTTGCCAATGTCCGACAGTTGTTAGAGTAACTCAAACAAAGCTGACAGTCCTTAAGAAGTAAATCGACTTCTGAAGACATCTCCAAAAGCATTAGGAGCTACATTTTTAGAAACGATGATTCTTAAAATTAACTTATTAGTAAAACTTATAGGTACTTCTCATAAGGATGTTATTTCGATGTTCAGTTAGTTCAACTTACCCTTCTCTTCTCAACGTCTTCTTTAACCCTGCCCTCAACCGGGAGGACCTCAAGTTCAGCTTTAGTCAACACCGACCGGATGTGTACAATTTCTTCTAGCGTCAATGAGAGCCGGTCGTCGGACATGATCGCGTCTTGCCATTGTTTCTATATTACAATAAAAATTAGATTAATATAAGAAATTTTCTCTGCTTTAAAATGAAATTTTAAACTATAGATAAAACATTAAATCTAACTACAGTTCAACATGATCGTATTTAGGTAGTGTTTATAAGATACTACCTAATTAAATTGAGAAGCTCTTTTACATAAAAACTAATGGAGCAATATGTAGGTAGCTATATAGAAAGTCGTTGCCTTTCAAGAAAAATTTTTGTCTGAGCCTAAAACAAAGATGTAATCCCATGTTGCCTGGCTCTTATTATTTGTACATTTGAATAAATTGGCATCATCTGGATTCTAGGCAAGCGTGTCTCAACTTAGACCTTATCACTGCTTTCCATTAAGGTAAAACTCTAGCACAAACTTTTCAATATAGCATAAATTGAAAAATATATGGTAACGGCACACTACTGCATAATACCAATTAAAGTTCGACCAATGCGAATAACTATGCATAAGCTATGTTTTATGGCATCAACTTAATTAAGTAGCTTTAGTAACATAAAATTATTAATTTTATAACAGCAAAATACTAATTACTTTAAAAATGGTATAATGAAAAATAGAAACGGCTCGTAAATTAATTGTGCATTTCTAATATCTACGAATAGATCTAGCAGAAACTTATTTCAATTTAAGCGTTTGGACTTACATTAAAAATCAAAATTTATTGAACATGCCATCGAGTACTTAATTATTCCACCCAATGTTTGGTGTAAAATGGTTTGGTCTTCAAATACAAGTAGGTAGAAAATCCAACACTAAGAAGAAAATATTATTATAGGATTTTTTTATATTGGAGTGTTAGTTTTTATTTAGTAAGTAAGTAGTGTCTAATCAGATTAAAATGTGTACGTTAACTCTACACAAATCAGATAATAATACTGTCAAGAGCTATTTGAAGTTATTCTTTATAAATAAATTACGAATACACAGCACATTTTTACTAGGCTATAATTAACTCTTCTTCTCCAAAGCAATAAAACAAGATTCTCCAACAGCAAAAAGCACCATGAACCTCTCCTTCGACGTGTGAAATGTTTCTGCTTAGGATATTGGTAATTGCTTCCTACTTTTTGTAAAGAAAATCACGCTGCATTGATATTTGCAGTGGCAGCGGCTAATTATCAAGAATAACTCAAACTCCCCCTAGTGTTTCATCCGTGAATGGAGTTTTTAGTAGGAGGAACTGTTGTCAAGCGTTTCTAGCAAGCTAGTAGCAACTCACATGCTGATGAGTGGGGCTGCCACTAACCGACTTGATGAGCTCGTCCTGCAGCGAGGAGCGAGACCACGACAGGTCGCCCAGCTGGGCGTCCGCGTCGCTGCTGGCGAGAGATGTGGCGCCGCCGCACGACGCTCGGGAGTTGGGCCTAGAGTATACCAAGAATTAGCAACATTGCATCAATGGATAACCCATTAATGGGTTGTCCATTGACAAACCCTGTATGAACCAAACTTATCGCGATACTTTCATACCCAAAGTAGGAGGCAGGTGGCTCCGCTGGCTTTCATTGGGTAGGTACTGAAATCAGCCAGCGAGGACCACGTCCCACTTATAGTGCCCGCCACGAGATGTGTTTGTGAAGTTAGCAACAAATGACTGCGCAATTAATCAATAACGGTACAAACGAGCGGGGAGTGTTTGCATCTGTACGAATGCATACTCGTTCCGCAGCTAACTTCACAAACATAAAGATCCGTGGCGAGCATTGTACCCGTAGATGTAGACTAGTCTCCGGTCAGAATGCGTAATGTTATGAGATTAAGTCTATGATAATTTACCGTCTATAACATGTGCATTTCCCAGCGACAAAAAAAAAGTATGCATCGTGGTCTGCCGTTGTGTACCTAGGTATGTTTTTGTACACTGCGCAGCTAAACGCCTCATTGATAGGTACAATTTAACGGTTACTTCGTGTCGCGTAATATGGTGGCTTTCAGTAGTAGTTTGAGTTATATATGATAGAGCTCATCCAGCACCAGTGGGTAGCAAACTATAAAGCGTGCAGCTTAGGTAGGTATACCATGTTCCGCGAAGGGTAATTCTGTTAGAAGCGATGGTTTCCTCCTTACATCAGAATAAGTACCTACCTATAATTTGCTTGTTTCTTGAAATCCATAACTTCAATATTTATATTAGAAATATGCAAAAGTTTTTTTGTTATGCCTTCACGTCTACACGACCAAAGCGATTTTAAAAATTCTTTCACCAATTGGAAGCAACATTATCGACGATCAACTTAGGCCATAGTTTATCTTCGTGTTCTTATAGCAACAGGAACTATGCGGGTAAAACCGGGGTTTATTACTACTAACCTGGAGTGCGGCATAGATTGCGCACCATCGGTGGGGGGGACACTGTGAGTGATTGTGTGACGTCGCATGGAGGCGCGACGCGACGGGCACTGCGTCGCCAGGTCGTACGCTACAAACATACACATTATAGTTAGTTTAGCGTTTAGTAAGTTTACACAGATTACAGTTCGTTTCATGAAGAATGGTGCGGGTGACAGCTCGTTTTACTCTTGAAAGTCTGCCGAGATTCACGATAATAGTAGGTGTATTATGAACGTCATACAGGCAACTGTCACCGTACCCATGCTAACTGAAAATAACTGTAATTATTAAAAACATTTATAGTCAGATGTACTCTTTATGACGTTTCCAAAATAAGGTGCTAAAGGCGATAAGGGTGTCAATTCACACAGGTCAAACAAAAATCAAGACGCGTGATGCAACTTTGGGTGGGTGGGGTGATGCCCTGCCGCCGCGCCTCTGCGTAACCGGAGATACCTAAAACCTTGTATTGCGTAGCTTATCGCTCGATGATCGAAAATCCTATAGATTGCATCCGTCCATACTGTCGAGGTTACTACACAATGATGCTTGGAGACGATTGGATCAGCTTCCACCTTTACGCACAAAGTAAATTAATTAAAGAAATTATAATGATTTCAACTTTAATAAATTATAAAATAGGATGACTTTCTTAAAAGAGCAACTGTTGAGTTTCTTCTCAAAAAAATATCAAGTGAAAAAAAGTTGAAAGGATTATTAAATAATACTTAGGTATACCTATTGACAATTGGATGATGCAAGAATTGCTAATAGTTATATCAAAGCAGAAAGAAATTGTATTTATATAATAATTTCTATTTTAGCATTAAATTGTGATAAAAACGCATTAATAGATAATTGTTATACTATATACAGCACAAGCAACTAATTGATTTTAGATATGACGGAGCGACGGAAGAGGATTGTCTAAGTAAGCGTTATCAATTGAATCGTCGGGCTTTCAACCATTTCTCTATGTCTATGTCTATTGATATGTATTACTCACAACTCAGTTGATACTGCGCTTACATGTGCTTAGGAATGATCTTAAATGTGTAACCCTCCCACCCCTACCCGTGTCAAGATGTGGTGAATAAGGTGTGCATGGTCTTTGAGACCTTTATAAACATAAACTCGAGAGAGCTATTCTTTCTTGCTCTATAGTATCGTGTTACACATAGAGAGATAGAGGCTAATTTAAAACTCGCACTTGCGAGTTATACAAAAAATCGTTACAGAATAGTTCTGCAGATCATTATAACTTAAGCATGGTCCACGCATTGATAAATAATGCCTATGGTAAGTTTTTGAACACGATAAGTATGACAGATTTATCTAATCGTATTTGTCAGAGAAGTTTAATTCTTAGAAATAGTCGTCGATAGACTTTCAAAGACATCAATATTTGAATAAAGGATGAATATTATATTAAATTATATATAGTAAACGAATGCATGTGAACGAAATGCGTATGTTGAGATGGATGTGTGGTGTGACAAGAATAGATAAAATAAGGAATGAGTATATAAGAGGAAGTCTGAAGGTGGCGCCAGTGACAGAAAAATTGAGGAGTAATAGGTTAGCTTGGTATGGACATGTAATGCGTAGAGAGGAAAGTCATATTACTAGAAAAATGTTGAATGTGCAAGTGGAAGGTCATAAGAGGAGAGGAAGGCCAAAGAAGAGATGGTTGGATTGTGTGAAAGAGGACATGTGTGTAAAAGGAGTGGATGATGAGTTGACGAGTAATAGAAACGAATGGAAAAGATTGACATATTTTTCCGACCCCACTTAAGTGGGATAAGGGTAAGGAGATGATGATTATATTAAATTATGGATGCGTATTTTTTGCTACAAAATTTAAAGTCTTATTAATATGTACTAAGAACCCGTCCAGTGGGTCACATGCACCGTTACCAAGAGACCAAACGGTTGTAGGTCTGCCAGACGCCTTGACTTTACGTGGCACAGTTTAAATGACCTTGTTGTAAAACTAAATGTGCAATAAACAATAAAGAAAGAACTTTATTTACACACATTCTGAGACATTAAACATTTTAACTACAAATAAACACGTCAAAATGCAGACACACTTTTCAGTCCCAAAATTAAATTATAGTCTATTCTGAGCGAAAGTTGACTTTCTAAAATGTTTTACTAAAACAAAACTAATGTTTAATTTACTGGTTAACAAATTGTGTTGTTTTTAAATAACTTTATTCGTAAAATAGACCAAAAAAATGGTTTTTGAAATCATATGTATGAAATCGTTAT
Source organism: Bicyclus anynana (assembly GCF_947172395.1). Classification (NCBI taxonomy): domain Eukaryota; kingdom Metazoa; phylum Arthropoda; class Insecta; order Lepidoptera; family Nymphalidae; genus Bicyclus; species Bicyclus anynana. The sequence goes on along the minus strand of NC_069085.1, from coordinate 3,060,891 downwards.
AATTACAATTTAAATGTAGCTATACTAAATTTAATAGGTAGGTTAATGTTTTAATATTTTTTTTTTATGATTAAAATTGCTGATCTAAATAATTTATTTTAAATTATATCTACTTATCGTTAAGCATGCTTAATTATTGATTGGCCTTGCTATTTAGCTATGTAAAATAAAATAATGAACAATTAATTTGATGACGGTGAAATTTTTGGAAAATACGACCTAGTTACAGGGTATTTATTATTCTACGATAATTGTGATGTGAGGCATAATGTTAGCAATAAAGATATTTTCTTTCTTTCTTTCTTACATTTCAAAAATAAAATTAAAAAAATGGTTAGACTTAAATCATAATTAATCAGTTAAATCATATAATTTTGATATTGTAATAGTTTTTTTTATATGTATCATTTGTTGGTTTAGACTCATTATAAATGGCATATGAAATGGAATGAACTTTAACTGCAGATAAAATCTCCGCTATGAAACCAGATGCTATATAACTACTGACAACTTACTGAAGCATATTGAAAGCAAAGAAACTTTTTCTTCAAAGACATTCTAATTACACTTATTTCATTGTATGATCACATGTCCTAAGCATTTACATACAATAAATATATTGACCCTAGAACTGAAATTGCAGATCATATTAGCGTTACAAAGCGTAAGCAGTATTATCAGCTGCAAACAAAGATGATAGCGTATAACTTCAAAGCGTGACGTCATATAACAGTGCAGGTCATACATTCGAGGGTCTCGTCGCAAAACTGATGGTACTCGTCATGGGAGATGCGGGTCCGGGGCGGCGCACGAGGTGTCCCCGTCGCCACTATTCCGAGATTGGTGTGCGTTGGGGACAAAGTGCAGTTTTAGCCTACTACATTACACTATAACATGTCCTTTAATTTGGCAAGAGGGACATTTAACCCAAAATTAACACGTATTTATACATACAAAATATTTTAAATTTTAACTGCAATAATGCAGTGTGTCTTAAAGAAAAGGGAATTCATATCGTAAGATACAAACTCCGGTTTCTCATACATCCATAGATATATATTAATTACAACAATGAATATGGATGTATGGATTTTTAAAGGAAACCCGGTGGGAATCGGCTAATAATGACTCTTTACCACTACAATAATGTTGAATATTTATGCAATAGGGGATCCCCTATTGTAATCAGCCTAATGGCTTCTCCAATACGGGCCAATAAAGTAACTAAAAGGTTCTCTTATCTGTATAGTTATACCGTTGCAACAGAAAAATTAGTTAAATAGATGCATAATTCATACGTGTACTAATATCGAATCTATAAAACAATGCCCAAAGAAATAGCTGGGATCAAATTACCTCCATTCTACCGTAATAAGCGAGGCCAGGTCAGCATTTGTGTTCGAAGCCATTTTCCGCATTTCTACCCATTTTCCTTCTTACAAATCCTTAAGCATAGTGTATGGCTTGGCAGTGTAGAGTCATAGTAGAAATATTCCCGTATTACCATTACAAATAATTGGTACCAGTTGTTGGATAAACTTACCATTATTAAGACCATTCAATGAAGAAATCTACTCCAGGCCTTTAATATTAAATACAATCAGAACCTCGCGGTTTCACTCTCGTAATTCCTATTCCCGTCGGAATATAAGGATAAAATATAGCCTACATATCCTGATAATGTGACTTTCTATTGGTAAAAGATTTTTTCAAATTGGTCTACTTTAAAAACACACATTTCCAAAAAATATTAGCGACTATCAATTCTAATTATTATTGGTGATATTGTTTTTTTTTTTTAGTTTTTTTCGTTTCGTTAGTTTGTTTCGTTTCATTTCGTTTTATACAAAATACCAATCTTTTCTCTTTTTTACATTAGTGTAAATTGGCTATTAGGGCTATTAGGGTAAATTTTGAACAGGCAGTGCAACCAACAATATTTTTTCGACAAATCTAAAATATGCATTTTTATTGCTTCCATGACAAAAATAACTTAGCGAAGTTACAGAACGTTACGTGGCGTGCTCCAGGTTTTTAACCCTAGCAAGAACTAGACAAAAACAAATGTAGGCCAACATTTTGCATTTTTGCACGCTATTCAAGTGTGTTATTTTTATGAAATCAATAGCTCTACAGTCCTAAATATGCTAGCGGCCAATCTCATGTTGAGATTAACCATGTACGCAGGAGATATTATAGTGCACAAGTGTGAGCGCAACCACAGGTGCACTCTCTATTCCCTCTTTCTCTCTGATCCCTCGTGCTCTCCGAGGCACGGGAGTTCTAGTATACCTTTTTTTTTTTATTCTATAGGTACAAGTTAGCCCTTGACTACAATCTCACCTGATGGTAAGTGATGATGCAGTCTAAGATGGAAGCGGGCTAACTTATTAGGAGGAGGATGAAAATCCACACTCCTTTCGGTTTCTACACGACATCGTACCGGAACGCTAAATCACTTGGCGGTACGTCTTTGTCGGTAGGGTGGTAACTAGCCACGGCCGAAGCCTCCCACCAGCCAGACCTGGACAAATTAAGAAAACCTCAATCAGCCCAGCCGGGGATCGAACCCAGAATCTCGTCTTGTAAGTCCACTGCGCATACCACTGCGCCACGGAGGCCGTCAAAACCTACTTAAATAGTAAAAGCTATTTTTACGATGACATTTATCCAGCAAATTGTACCAATTAAAAGTAATATATGCAAAATTGACAATGCAATGCAACCAACAAGATTGGATTGGACAAACATTTTGTCCAAACAGGACCCTTATCCAATATCCCAATATATAAACTAGAGTAGGCTTAAGATACGCACCACGACATCGAGACGAGAAAACGACAAATGTCGACTAATAGCGGTTCAGAAATATCGCTCTGTCATTGATTTGAGACAAAAGAGTTGGGACTGGGACAACTCAGCCGCCATTGGTCGACAATATGTCGTTATCTCTTCACTATACTAAAGCCATACTTTATGTGCATTGTATACCAACAGACTGAGATGAAGGTAGCAAACGCATGTTGCATCATAACTTATTTATTTTAAATTATATATTGTCTTTTGAATAATCTTTTTTTTTAATTATCAACAATGTTAATAAAATACAAAATAATAATACAAATCTTTATAAAAAAATTCAACCCTCCCGCTGCGGGACATTTGAGTGCCCAAGCAACCGGTGGTCAGGGCTCCAGAGTGAGGAACCTCCTCACAATACGCGCCGTCTCAAGAATCACTGCCTTGACCCTTGATCCAACAGCTAAGCGAAAGCTTCTCCAAGTGTTGGTAATAATTATAATTAATATTAGGTGTGAAATGACTAGCGATTTATAACCTTACGACCGCGACTACGTCTGCGTGGAATTTAGTTTTTCACAAATCCCTCGGGAACCATAGATTTTCCGGGATGAAAAGTAGCCTCATTTCATTCGAAATTTCATTCAAATCAGTTCAGTAGTTGCGGCGTTAAAGAGTAACAAACTTTTGTGTCTATAATGTTAGTAGGCTTTTTAATTTGTTTATTGATAAACACTGCACATCGAGTATGACCTAAGTTTAGTCATATCGTGGACGCATGTTAGGCCTACAGAGGTCTGTAGGAACGTTGGCTTACCGGTCCGCTTCCAAGGCTTCGGTGGTGTTTGCTGCGGCGCCGTGTGCCGCGGGTAAGGCTGCGGCGCGCACGTCTCGGGACTGGCGCAGGTCTCCGTGTCGTCATCGTCGTCGTCGTCGTCATTCTGAAGCAAACGATTTTTTTTTACTATGGTATACCTAAGCAAACGCTTCAATGCAATGATTATGAGTTATTATAATTTTTTCGGGATAAAAAGTAGCCTATGTAGTAGGGTGTGTGTATAATCTTTCACCATTTTATCCAATTCAATAATTTCAGAGGACCTTACGGTTCAATTTCTCCGAGTAAAAAATGGTCACTCTATGGGTAATAAAACCCATATTTGGCTCACTGCTGGGCTCGAGTCTCCTCTCAGAATGAGAGGGGTTAGGCCAATAGACCACCACGCTGGCCCGACGATAATTACTAAGAACGATAAAAACGACAATTACTGGCCATTAATCTGTGACTGTCACATTGACAATTGATGAAAATAAACAGAAATTCAATATCAAAATCACATTATAAAAATTAAATTCTAAAGTGAAAATAAAACACTTTTTGGTAATTTCCCAAATTCAAAACCATTTTACAAATAAACAAAAATGAATTAGGTAACACACATTGATGAATGAACAAAAACACTAAAATACTCGAACGAAAAATACATCAAATGGAAAAAGTAACTAAATACTCAGAATACAGAAAACCACTGGTTGGTTTTCTGTATTCTGAGACTAAATAATACACAGTAAACCAGCCTGTTAACATAAATATGCCGAGTAAGTTTCATTTTCTCTAATTGTATTTCTAGATATTTCTTAGTAAATATAGATTTTATAAAGTAAGTTTTTTAGAATTTAGAAAAATTCTTTTCGTGTTTCGTGACGTGTTTCAAATTCCTAATAAAGACTAACCCTGACCAAATAGTTACCTTTTCCGACTAGGCGAATAAAAATTTGTGCTAACTTCGTTATGTAACTACTTCGTTGGCCCAGTCATTAGCGGATCTCGCGGTTCTGGGTTCTAATCCTGGATCGGAATATGAAGTACTGAGCATTTCTAATATCAGTAAAATTTCTCAGCACGTTAAGCCGTAAATGCCGATCATTATCAACATTTAATGACGAGTGAAAAACTGTACCTATCACCATTAAGCCCGCCACATGCATTGGCGTGGCATGGTGGATTTAAGCTCCATACTCTATCTTTGAGCCTCGACCTGTAGGGGGACCTGGATGATAATGTTGATGATAATGACCCTCGTGCGACAACAATCCTAAAGGTACGGGCGGGAATTGAACTTTAGACTTTTCTAATTAAAGTCCAGCCAGATACCTGTGGGCTTAATACTAGGAATAAGCCTCAATACCTCGACGACTAAGAGTACTAAGGGTTGAGGTTGAAGGGTAGATTCAACATCGAGAAGTCATGAATTCGATCGCCGCCAATTGGGCTATTGTCGTACCCACTCTGTCTTTTCGAATAATTAGAAAGGAAAACATTAAAGATATTAAAGAAGAAAAATATTTTCAGGACGCAGGAAAAATGAAATTTGCTCGTTCGAGCCTCCTAAGCAGAGTGGTGAAAATATCCTTTTGAAATCCTTTTTGACATGCATTGTAACATTCCCAGTGTTTCTGATATTTGTCACGCTTATGAGTTTAACACCAATTCTGTGTTTACTTGGCATGGGAGTAACTTTGTTGATCAGTCAATTTGGTCTACCCTGCAGCATTAGTACATATACATATGAAGAAGATGTACAGGGAAGGTGGGAGTAGACACGCCCCATACTGATTAAAATAGATAGTCAATACTTAATACACTATGAAAATAAATATGTCGGGAAGTTTTAGTTTATCTAATTCTATTTCTAGGTAGTTCTGTTTATTTTTATTCTATAAAATATATATTGAAAATTTCACATAAATTAAATTAAAATATTTATGACTAAGAATTAAAAGAATAATAAAATCTAAATTTTAAATTTATAAAATAATTATTCTTAGTTCTTGTTTCTTGAAATTTCAAGGTTGTGAGTCTTCTAAAAGTACTTTAGGTTTCTGATAATAACTAATGAGTGAGTCTCAGAACACAGAAAACTCTAGAAGGTATGATCGCGCACAGGAATGAAGCCGGTGAAATTACTCTTTTTTGGTGTATTTTCACGAACAAGCGATTAGTCACTCTGTGTAATGGCGGTAGAACGTGGCTTCTGGTGTTTTCTGTATTCTGAGGAGTGAGTGGGGATTTTAGGGACTTTGAATTGTTCTTAAACTAAAAGTTCGAATTAAATGAAATTAGGTAATATATCTGCTTTTGTCATGGACACTTGATTACTGAAAGCTTAATTGAGATATATTTATAACGAAGTTCATTCATTTAATTTATAAGAATCGCCTTAATTGGCTTCGAGAACAGATGCTACGACCTTGCTATGTTCCTGGACTTGTCGGGGGTCATTCAACTGCTTTGCCCCTTTATACAATATTTATACAAAATTTAAAAATGAATAAATGTTACAAAATACAGCAAAATCCAATATCAGAATAGATACTGTTTTCAGATTGATTCATTTATTTTTACCGATATTGGATTGTAATAAAAAATCAATCTAAACGATTATGTTGATATCATAAGAACCGCAATGATGGATTATTGAATAGTCATTCCGCTAGCTTGATCGAAAATAATTACGGAACGAGGTCAGAACGTCGGAGAGGAATCTCTGCTCCGAAGCTAATTATTACGGGCAATAGATTAATGAAGTTAACACCAGTGAACCAATTTAATCGTTAATGCTAGGCGTCACATATCCGCATCATACGTATCGGACGCATCGCTTCAAACGGATCGTAGTAATATTTGTATAGAGAGTCATTACAAGTGCTTCCACTGATCCGCATCGTAGGGCATCTACCGTAAAATTAAAAATCCGTTTGATGCGGTGTGCGATGCGTACGATGTAGATATGTGGACGCCTACCATAATCGTCAATCGATTCGATGCCAATCAATTGACATTTGCCGGACATTTGTCGCCATTTAATTCATTATAATATTTCAACTATAATTAGATATTATTTACATTTATTTAAAATCCGTTCCACTCACTTCCGCGTTTTAGATGTTACTATATTTATTCTCACGTGAAAATATATTAATGAAAAAAAGAAATTACATAAGTAAGTGTGCCTAATTTGAAAGTAATTTTACTTTTTAAAGTATAACTTGGGAATTAATTATTTTCGTAATATCATAACGAATAGTTTGTAATAGATGTAGTAGCGGATTTCAAACAAAAGAAGTAGTAGGTATTTTATTATAATAATAATTTTAATGAGATAACTGATGTTATCAATTAGGTAGATAACCTTCTGTCTTATTCTGTATTGTCTAAAGTCTAATAATGTTACATAATCTATACTGACATTATAAAGAGGAAAGATTTGATTGTTTGTTTGTGTGTATTGAATAGGCTCTAAAACTACAGAACTGATTTGAACAATTCTTTCACTGTTGGGAAGCTACACTATCCCCGAGTGCTACAGGCTATATATTATTCCAGTTATCCCACGGGAACGGGTACCACGCGGGTGAAACCGCGTAGCGTCTGCTAGTTAATTATAAACTAATTTGAATGCCAATTTATTTTCTCATTTCATTGAATAGACTAGTTTTCTACTAATAACTTAGGAAGTGCCTAATCGTTATCGGTTAATGTCAGCCACTGACAATCAAGTAATCTTACATGCCTGCAGCGCTAACGGTTTGTCCAAAAGAGATTTAGGTCGTTTTACGACCTAAATCCCTTTTGGATTTTGCTTTTTGCTGAGCACTGTTACTCCATGTAATTAAAGCTCACTTGTAGGTCTTTAGCGTAGAAGGCTTTCAAATCTTTTAGATTTTTACGTACCTATTGAATTTAAAGGTTTAACTATCTTACTTTACCTTTATCTATTATAGTAATCAAAAAAAGCCGCAGGCTCAAGACCCCTCTCGAGCCTGCGGCTCTCTGTACACCACTTGACGTTCAATACAGGGTCGCCATTCTAGTAGTACATTTCCAAGAAACCCAACATATATCAGCTCTTCAAATTAAACATTACTATAATAGATAAAGGTAAAGTAAGATAGTTAAACCTTTAAATTCAATAGGTACGTAAAAATCTAAAAGATTTGAAAGCCTTCTACGCTAAAGACCTACAAGTGAGCTTTAATCACATGGAGTAACAGTGCTCAGCAAAAAGCAAAATACAAAAGGGATTTAGGTCGGAAAACGACGTTTCATTAGAAAAGCGAAAATATGTCAGGAGATTGAAATTGATGTTTACAAAATCTGGGATAATGTGGGAAAATACGAGGAAATGGAAAACTAGGGTCGAACGTTCAAACAGAAAACGCTATGCCTACAAAAAAAAACAAACACTCTTATGAGTGACATGCTGACGCCGCGCGGTTTCTCCCGCGTGGTTCCCGTTCCCGTAGGAATACGGAGATAATATATAGCCTATAGCCTTTCTTGATAAATGGGCTATCTAACACTGAAAGAATTTTTCAAATCGGACCAGTAGATCCTGAAATTAGCGCGTTCAAACAAACAAATTCTTCAGCTTTATAATATTAGTATAGAAGTATAGATTGTAGTGGTTTTGTTACATTTTTTATGAAAATTTATTAAGGTAAGATGCTGTTCATTGGTTTCTTAATGAAATAAAATTGATAGATGAAGAAGCATTTCCCATTCACTTGCATTTTCATTTCACATATTTTTTCTCGTGGAAATGGATAGATCATTGTTTAGACTTGTGAATGAAAACTTCTATGGCATTGTTGTTAATGAATTGATTTATATCACTGAATTTATACACCTGAGTTTAATTTCAGTTGCATATTAGTTTGTTTGTTTTTTTTTTTTGCTGCTGGCCTTTTCACTAATTTGAAGTAATTTTTGTACGAAATTAGTGAAAAGGCTTGTGAGGAATTCTTAAGTCAGGTGCTAATAATTTATTGCTAACTGATCAAAATTATTGACCAGTCTGTTTGGCATTGTGATTTTCATTAACAATGGGTTTTGCGGAATACGATAAATAATTGCTTTGATTGATTTGATGATAATTATATAAGTTGGCTAATAAACCAAAGCTATATAGGCCAGCAGGTTACAGACCAGACTATGTATTCTGTGGTCCAACATAGGTTTGTATTGAGTTCTTAGGATAGGCAGGGCGTTTTGCATCTATGAAGTGCACGCCACTGATCTAGCCGATCCTTTAACTGTTCAACCATTGATACTTTATAATATGCAAATCAAACCCGTTGCTCAGATTATCGTATACTCGTAAGTAAGCCTTCAGCTTGTTCACTTATGTTTTGTGTTTACGATCCATTTAAAAAGCTGAACCACTTTCTAATCCTTCCAATTGTATAACTGGTTTGGACCTAATTTAATTATATAACATTACGAGACAAGAATGATAAACGAGCAATAAATTGTCAATGAGCTAGATACCAAAGTAATTCATCGCATCAAGTAGTAGGTAATCGGTAATTCAGCATAATATATAATTTTAAATATACTCTTTATTCAACAAAAGAAAAACAATAGCAAAGAGGACAGTATCATTGCTATTACACAGGTTCATTCATTTAGGTCAAAAAAAGTAGTCAAAAAATCCGCTAGGAAGGTTACTACTCAGATATTTTTATTTTTTCGAGTACTAACCTACCTTCGACTTGGAGGGCGTAAGTTCGAATCCGGTCCGGGGCATCAAAATGCACTGCACCTTCAACTTATCAGATAAGTAAGTATATGTACCTATTTTAAGAAATTATATATATCACGTGTTTAGAACTGTGAAGGAAAAACATAGTGAGGAAACCTGCATACATGAGAATCTTCTTAATTCTCTACTTATGTGAAGTCTGCCGATCCGCATTGAGCCAGCGTAGTGGATTAAAGCTATCAAATCACCTACCTTATCTTAATCTGACGTGCTGGTTGAATATTTCCGAAGTTATTTTTTTTTGGTTGCCCTAAACGTACCCACAAATATAGATATATATAATATAATGATATAATTATTTATATTAACCCGTCTTATTTTGAGAGGAGACTCGTACTCAACAGTGAGCCGAATATGTATGGGTTGTTAATGATGATGAATGAAATAAGTAGTCGTAACAAAATAAGGCATACAAGGAAAGTTATAGTCAGTCAGTCATTCAACATAAATACTTTTAATACAAATAAGTACGTGATGTAAATTAATTAACTTTTCCTAAGCCTTCAACTTTCTTGACACACTGTTTGTAATGAATAACAATTGTTGGCCCCAATAGCTCAACGACTAAGTGCCGGACTGTAGACGTCTTGGATTCATTCTTTGCCAATTGGAGTAAACTATTCCCTCGGTCATATGTCATTCGGTCATTCCCACTTCTTATCAAAGGGTTATCTTTTGTTGAAGAGAAGGAATTAGACATACTCGTACATAAAAGATAACTAGTATTGTTCTAAATCGTTTATTTCAAGATAAAAACTTGAAGTACGCGTATTTGTGAACTCTAGCACCGGTTCGCAAGGTCAACTCAGAAGAGTCGCCAAAAAACTCTACAGATTCTCTTTTAAAATCATGATTCTATATAACCATTAAAAAAATAATAAATTCTACTTCTTGTGTGAAATTTCAAAAGTGCTTGTAATAAAGTTCGACCCATATTCGGCTCACTGCTGAGCTCCCAACAAGTTAGCCCGCTTCCATCTTAGATTGCTACTACATCACTTACCATCAAGTGAAATTGCAGTCAAGGGATAACTTGTAAAGCATATATATATAAAAGAGCACGAATCTCCTCTGAAAAAGAGCGGAGAGCAGACAATTCTCTAAGCATTTTTATCAATAAATATTCTCGAAAATATAAAATTCTAAATCGACCCGAGCCGGGAATCGAACCCAGCAGCTCTCTGTTTAGATCTCACACGGTACTACCAACTATGTATGTAATTAATAATAAGTAATAATTATGTTCATCGTCAAAAATTATGACAATGAACATTTTATTTAAAATTTATTAATTTATGCAGCTCATTAAATTAATCTTAAATTAACTTATTATAAGTATAAATACATGATGACAATACGTATATTAAAGCACCAAAGCATCCGCGTGTTCAAACATAAACGACTTTGTTCCGCGTAAAATGCCTTCGTGTAGTCTACAAAACAAAAAGTAGTAAAGCGTCACGGAATCGTGTTGATGCCCGCCATGGCGGCTTCCGTGTAAATGGCGCAGAAAAACTTAACCGCTGCAGACCAGGCTTCCACTCGGTTAGTAACCTGTGCCCTGTATAGTTTTATGACATTTTATAGATAAAACGAAAAGGCATCAATACTTGTTGGCATATCTCTTATTAATGTCAGCTTGAAATACCAAGTTATAAATTCGAAACACATTCCAATTTTAAAGCTACTCACTATTCCCAAGCCAGTATAAGTAAAATCTCATAATCTAACACCCCATTACTGGAAGGCATTCAATGGCGTGATGCTATGATTGGCCAGCTGAATCGGCTTGTTTTTATAGGCTAGCTAATGTGACGTAAGCACGCTGAGTTTATCAGATTTATATGACTGTGATGTTACACAGGCTAAAAAGGTTGCAAACTTATTCATATCGAAATAGGCCATAGTAATATTCCCATCTGAAAATATAATTATTTAGAACATTCTGCAAGTAATTAAAAAAAATCGTTAAAGGCGGTTAAGGACAAGAAAAATATAAGGAGTTACCATTGCTGGTAAATCATCTTGAGTTTATTAAGACTGGGTGGTCATTATTATTTCATCATTATTTATACCCAAGTTTTCCATTAAATCTATATTAAAGCCTTAACAGTGTCTTTTTAGACGTATTTATGCAAAATAGCAAAATGATTTATTGCTTTGGGAATATTACGAGTATGATAAAAATGCTCAACATAGGTACTCTTTAATTAGTCAATATTATTACTTAAAAAAAAGTAAAAAAAACCTCATCTTCATTATCACTGCCTTCTACAGGGCAAGGCCTCTCTCCTATAGGAGAAGGGATATGGAGCACAGATCCACTACGCTGCACTAAAGAGGGTTGGCGGGCTAGAAGTTAAAAATAAGAAAGAAATATTCTTTATCTTGACAACTAAAACAAACAAAGATGGAGGAAAACATCTTATAATTAAAGCATTTATAATGTATTTAACTAATGATAACGACCTATTTGACCAAAAATTATTTATAGTAAAAATAATATAATCAACTTTACGTATATTGTCTGTACAAATATTTACTTGGGCGTTTGCGAGTCAAAATTTAAATGTAACCTTGTCACGTTGTCACTAGAGATTTCAGTTAGATAAAAATTGCTAACTGCTAATAGTTAACTAGTCCATATTTTTGGTATTATGACCTTAACAAGTGGGTGTCAAAAGCCTACGTACGCCTACTAGCTAATGCTACAATATATTTTTCAATAAAAAAAATATATATTTATTTCTAGCTGACCCGGCAAATATTGCCTTAAAGGGACCACCACCTCTCAGGGACATAAAAAATAGGTGTTTCTCGGACCTACCCGATATGCACACAAAATTTCATAAAAATCGGTCCAGCCGTTTCGGAGGAGTTTGGTAAGAAACAACGCAGCACGAGAATTTTGTATATTAGATTAAAATAGCAGAAAAATTTTTTTTTATCTTATTATTGTAAGCTTTTTTTAAAGATTTCGTAACATTTGATTTAAAAGATTGTGTACTTCTGTCTGTGATTTTCCATGGCGTTTAAGCTATTTAAATGCACATTCTTTTTTAAATATAGCTTTAGAGTTATATTTGAAAACGGTTTTTTTTCAATATTCGACTTATTTTAAAATCTAGTGAGATCTGTTTATTTTAAGTACCAAACCATTTCATCCTAATACTAGCGGACGCCCCGCGGTTTTACCCTTATAGTTCCCACTCTCGTAAGAATACGGATGTACAATAAAGCCTATGACACTCACAAATAACGTGGCTTTCATAGTCATAATCGATTTAGTATATCCAGAGATTACCCCCTACACAGATACATACATACATATAATAACTTAACTAATTTAATCAATTCTTAAAAATATAATACTTACAAACCGAATTCTTAGACCTTTACCTTTTACTTAAGCAATAGCTTACATATTGCAATGGAATAAGAACTAAAGTTGTTCAGCAATCACAAGAAAGTGGGTTACCAAGGCTATATAATTAAGGTTATTCAAGTGTTAACTCTTTGCTTTCTACAGGATATTTGTTTTAAGGTTGATTTTACAGATGAGTTGGTAATGGGTGACGAGGTGTAATATGTACAATATATTAAGTAGATCAGTGCGCGCGTACAAACGTTCTGCAGAGGCACATATTTACTATTGGTGTGATTCGGAATTAGTTATGTATACATTAATCTGATATTTATTAGTTATAAAAAATAAATGATAGATTCATAGTGACACATTGCAAAAAGGTTGCCTAGTTCAATTACTTCTTTACAAATAGTCAACTGACTGAGAATCTGAGACTGAGAATCTGACTGAGACTGAGAATCTTTACAAATAGTCAACTGACGTGTCAAAAGTGCTTGTAAACTGAGCCTACTTGAAATAAATGATTTTTGATTTGATTTGATTTGATTTGATTTGATTTACGGCTAGACACATTTTTCATACAAAGTCTAGGAAACCATGGACAAGATCAAAGGCTACTTACTTCTTCATTATCAACCCATATTCGGCTCACAACCGAGCTCGGGTCTCGTCTCAGAATTAGAGAGTTAAGCAGAGAATTAAGAAAATTCTCTAGAATGCAGATTGCAGGTGTCCTCACGATATTTTTCCGTTTGAGACACGTGATACCTATTTAATTTCTAAAAATGCACACAACTGAAAAATTGGAGGTGCATGGCAACCCCGTTGGTCTATTGTCGTATACCCACTCCTAATACCATCTTTCCCGACTATGAGGGTATATATTTCATATGCTGGTACTATATGGTTTGGTAAAAGAACCAAAGCGCACTTTATGCAGATCTTTCAGTAAACTTGGATCAAAGTGATGGCTAAAAACCAGCGCTGTCATGCAGCATAATCCTGAGCTGGTACTTACCTTTTTCAAGGTTTTGCCAAACATGACAAAGTGGTGTTTGCTTGCGTTAAACACTACAATAAGTGTAAGGCATTGTGATGTGTGGCACAACCTTAAAATAAAGGTATTTTCTATCTTTCTAAACTTAGATGTTCTTTGACGATCTTCGGTAATAGACATGGTTGAACTCATGGTCTAAGATCCAGCAGCAGAATTAGTGCACTCATCAAATTTTTACGCATATTAGTTTATGATTGATGATGAGGCGGACATATATCTACCAGGTTGCCTAACATAATGTGGCCGCTAGTATTTTTAATTAAATTATTGTTAATATATTTTTGGGAAAAAGTTTCATTCACTTGTTATTTAATAACAAGTGAATGAAACTTGACAGCCTCCGTGGCGCAGTGGCATGCGCAATGGATTTACAAGACGGAGGTCCCGGGTTCGATCCCCGGCTGGGCAAATTGAGATTTTCTTAATCTGTCCAGGTCTGGCTGGTGGGAGGCTTCGGCCGTGGCTAGTTACCACCCTACCGGCTAAGACGTACCGCCAAGCGATTTAGCGTTCCGGTACGATGCCGTGTAGAAGCCGAAAGGGGTGTGGATTTTCATCCTCCTCCTATCAAGTTAGCCCGCTTCCATCTTAGACTGCATCATCACTTACCATCAGGTGAGATTGTAGTCAAGGGCTAACTTGTAAAGAATAAAAAAAAAAAAAAATCCTCCACTTCAAGGCAATAATAAAGACCCTGAAAAATCAGTTGCTGTAAACAGGTAAAAATATATAAAATATATGTGGTTTTAATACCATGCATCCATGCATCCTTTACATAGGTAGGTAATTGCTGCACTGCCATGCATCCTTCATCGTTAATATTCTATGCACTTATATAAATGTACTTATACATAAGTATGTTCGTTCTTGCTAATGCAAAATTATCTTATTAAATCTTGTTGCTTTTTTCCTATTGCACGCAACAGCGCGTTCTGTAAAGTCATCGACACCAATTCGGATACGCTTTTTGTATTAATAAAAATCCATGGTCTCCCACAGTAGCAGATAAAAATATAAATTGCAGTTGCTTAGCAAGAGTACTACAGTAACAACTTCGCCCGAAGAAATACCAAGTATGATTATATCTGATTGAAATACAAGAATACGAACGATTACTGGTAAAACGCATTCTGGGATGCATGCAATGCAATCCAAAAAGCATTAAACAACAAAATAAGTAGCGGAAAATATTAAATTATAGTTCAATTTTAATAATTGCTTCGTTTTGTCTAGCAACGTATACCAACCTAAATGACTATTCTTTTTTTTACTAGTTTTTTCACATTCCGCGAGAACCATAGATTATACTGGAATAAAAAAGTAGTTGATTGGTTGGTTTAGATTATAGACATTAATTATCCTCTATCTTCAAGTAAAACTCGTATTAAAATCAGTTCACTTCTAGAGCCCAGACAAACAGAAAGACAGACGAATATTAAAAAATATATATATAATTGTTTTAGTATCGTGCAAATAACTATAAACACGCGAGAAAACAGTTAATTTAAATCACAGACAGATACTTAAATTTTATTTATATGTACCTATTGAAATGTAAATCTTATGGCAACTTTTATTTTTTAAATCGTATAATAATGACCTATTTAAAATTGTTAGATTTAATTCACACCAAACCGCGTATCAATAACAAAAAAACCTTTAGCATCACAAAAGTTGCGTCCATATAATTATTCTATTAATCAAATCATACGGAACCAAAATACTAGATTATAATCGATATGCGTGCATATCAAATCGTTAAGTATATTAACCAACATCGATTTGCGCGGTAAATCGCTAACAGCCGTATCCAGGTAGCAATTTTCGTTAAACTATTTGAAATCGCTGTCAATTACTTTGAAAAACGTTATTCCGGTTTCTTCGCGCGAAAGAATCCACTTAATTGCTGAAGACTGAAATGTATGTTATGTGTATTGAGGTAACTAAAATGGGTTAATAGTAGCAGATATACTTAAGACTTGTTATAATTACTACTTAATTATAGATTATAATCAATTTTTGTCTTGCCATTCCCCTTCAATTAGAAAAAAGAAGACTGTGGTAGTGGTGGTGGACTATATTACAACGGGCGGGCATCGAACCCATGATCTCTTATGACAGAGTATCTTTACCGTGAAGCTTCTGAAGCTTATAGTCCGTCGATGATGAATAGTGAAATGTTACGTTAGATTTAAACGTTTAGTATCCAGAGCCGTAAATAAATTAAAAAAAAAAAGTTACGTACATCAAGAGTGGCTTTGATAAGCCGTCGCTGGGGTGGCGCGTGCGGTGCGTGCGGCGTGACGTCAGTGCGGCGCGCGTGCGGGTGCGGATACTCGTGCGGATACGCGTGCGGCTCCCCGCCCCCCGGCCCGCTGCCCGACCCGCTCGTCGCTGGAACAATACAAATTAATATAAAAATTGTGTCATTTACAAGCAAATATGATTATAAAGTAAGACATAGAAACCTAGTAGGTACATCCTAACTATTGTTATTTGTAAAGAAGAATATAAAATAATATTCATTTATCTAGGTCTACAAAGGTTATCTGTTACACAGACAGTCACTTAAAAAAGTTTGAAACTTTACTAAGTTTTATAAATCACCGTATATATTTTATTATTATGCTATAATTATAATTAAATATTTTAACTACTTAAACATATTTCGTAATCTCGACCTATTTAGATAAGATTTTTTATTTTATTTTTACAAAAATTAAAAAATATATTTTTTTTTAAATATAATATGTAATCGTTTTAAGATTATTTGATTTCGACATACGTAATTGATTATTAAGTAGCATACATAAAAATTTTTGAATTTACTAAAATGGTAAAATAAAACTTTGTCTGAAAGTCTGAAGGGTTTTCTACGCGTAGTCGCGTGCGTTTACGAGTTATAACATAAACTGTTAAACCTATTAAAATAGCCTTCACAAGACTGTCCACATAAAAAAAAAATTAAAAAAAAAAACAAAAGAGCGCGAAGTGAAGCAAGCAGTCCGTAAGAGAGCGGAACAATGGCTAATAACACGAATGTTGACATGTTTCTTTTATGTTTTAACTTAACATTTTCCCGCGCTATTGCAGAAAAATAACAAGAAAACAATGCAATTCCTATTGGAGATTCCATTTCTGTGGAATGCAATGTCGTTTTGCTGAATCAGTGTTTAATTCCTCATCGTCACTACTTAGTAGTTCCTCACTAATAGTTCTCTACCTCCTTTATTAACTGCCTTGTTGTTTAGGTGGTAAACTTCTTCTTCGAATCTCGAGGTTTTGACTTTGGAGCTCTTGGTTGAGCTATGAACTATTGAGCTTTTCTTTCTTTGAAGAAATTCTCATTTATTCTATCAGCATATTTTAGTGGACACTACAGGACCAGGCTTTCCATCTTATATTATGAAGCTTAGTGGAAGGCGTCATCAGATCCGCATCGTACCGATCGGACGCATCGCATCAAACGAAACGTAGTATTCTTTGTATAGAAAGCCATACAAATGCGTCCACTGATCCGCATCGTACGGATCATATCTACAGTAAAATTAAAAATCTGTTTAATCCGATGAGTATCTGTGTAGATCAACTAAGCTGCACCAAGAAAGAAGAAGAGAAGAAGGCGGGTTAAGGGTGATAATGATATTGATTTTGCAACTAAAACAAATAATGACCGGTACTGAAAATATTATTATTTAATCCTTGGAAATTTCCGGGATGACAAGTAGTATATGTGGTAATCCAGAGTAAAATCTTTTTCCATTCCAAATTTCAACCAAATCGCTTCAGTAGGCGCTGCACACACACTTACACACGAACTTTCGTATCTATATATTAGTGTGAGTGTAATAGTGTGATGTGATTAAAATACGCAACCAGGACTCGAAACCAGGACCTTATGATCTATAATCGAACTAGTTAACCATTGCACTCACGAAACAGTTAGGTAATTCTACATAATGTTCCTGATATTATACGGCATATGAATTTTGAAAACATTTTACCATAAAATTATGTTCACCATACGCGGCCTACATAAGAAATATGTATTTTAATGTAAACTTAGATAGGATCTAGGTCGAGCATTCTGTTTACATTGTATTCCTACAGTCACTTCACAACTATAAAATGCTAAGTTGCTAATGGTAGATTTATTATGATTCGTCTACGAGTATAAATCCTTAACGAGGCAGCTCTCAAGTCTCAAGCAATAGTATAAATTAAATAAATAATAATACATTAAACCAGGGGTTCTCAAACTTGTTTGGTCTCCGACTCACCTAATAATAAACCGCCTAAGCTAGGACTTTGACCGACGTCTGGTTGTCTTAAAAAGAGGGCATTAAATATTGGTAATGCTTAGATTACCTATTCTTTGTGGTCAGGAAAATACAACGTGGGCGTCTCGGGACGTTCGACAGAAGTGATAAACCTGCAGCCGTATGCGTGAGAGAAAGAGAAGCCAGACAGACTGGTGCCGTAACGGGTTACGTTACGAAGCGATTTACCCTCCCATGAGATCACTTTAAAAAAATCCTTCCTATAGGAATACGGGGATAATATATATCCTTTAGCCTTCCTCGATAAATGGGCTATCTAACACTGAAAGAATTTTTTTAATCGAACCAGTAGTTCCTGAGATTAGCGCGTTCAAGCAAACAAACTCTTCAGCTTCATAATATTAGTATAGATCTATTACTGTCTAACCCCTTACCCCGTACTAAAGATAGAGAGACATAAAGGCGAATGCGAATTTTACGTTGTCGAATTACAAAAACATCAAGAATAACGAGAGTAAAATCAGTGAGCTTACAAATAAATGTGTTACAGTAAAATAAACGGGTTATCAACTTATCAGTCAGGCACCAGTTAACTGACAGAACTAATTACCTCTGCAGCCGAGCGACCCAAGCAAAGATGCAAATGTCAAAGGTCGTTTCATTCTGCGTCAGCTATAAACAATCCTTCTTTTGAACTGAAAATAGATCTAACCTTTCACCTGACCTTAGCTACGTGAATACAATATTTCGCAGAAAATGTGTACTTTTTTACATGTAATAAATGATCAGAATGATTGATGGGTTTGAGATTATATTAAATATTGTGAAAAAAGCATCTATTTTTGGATATCATCGCTAAAGTGTGAATCATGATGCAATATATTCATAGAACACTGTATATGATGAGCCGTGATAGTCCAGTGGATATTACCTCTGCTTCGATTCGAAAAGCGTAGCCCAGGGGCATACACCTCTGACTTTTCAATTATTAAATATCATTTTCTAAAACGGTGAAGGACATCGTGAAAACCTGCATAACCTTACGGGAGAATTTGCTTAATTTTCAACGTGTGTAAAGTCTGCCAATTCGCATTGGTGATGACTATGGTGACTAGCGTGATGGACTATTAGCCTAACCCAGTAGTTCAGTGGTTTTGAAGCCTATTCAATGCAAACAAACAAACTTTCCTCTTTATAAAATTAGTATATATAACGGACGAGTAACGAGTAAACTCCAGTAAAATCCAAGAATAACAAATTCATAATTATAATAATAAGTAATGAGAGACGTGATAGCCCACTGGATATATACTTCTGCCTTCGTTTCGGAGGGCGTAGGTTCAAACCCGATTCGGGGCATGCACCTCCAACTTATCAGTTGAGTGCATTTTAAGAAATTAAATACCACGTGTCCCAAACGGTGAAGGCAAAATATCGTGAGAAAATCTTCATACCTGAGAATTTGCTTAATTCACTACCGGCCATCGTGATGGACTAAGGCCTAATCCTAATCATTCTGAGAGAAGACTCTTACTCAAAAGTGAGCCGAATATGGGTTGTTAATGATGAATAATAAGTCAGAGAAAACTTAATATCCCTAGAGCAACTAGTTGTTCTCATATAATATTCCATCAAGTTTGTGATGTATCATTTTGCGGCTGTAACGTTTGGGAATACACGCTGCCTTTCATCTTAGTGTCTCTCTATGAAAGGGTCTACAGGGATTCAGGAGAGAAGTTAAGCTGGCATCTAGACATGTGGTCTGACAGTTTGATAAAAAATTGCTTTTGGTGTGTGGAATTATATAAAAAGTAACAGACGCCCGCGGTTTCACCCACGTTATTCCCATTCCTGTGGGAATATGGGGATTATAGCCTCAATAGCTCAACGGTAAGAGTGGTCGGACCACCGAGGGGTGGTGGTTCGATCCCCGCCCCGTTGGTCTATTGTCGTACCCACTTCTAGCAGTCTTTCCCGACTCGTTGGAGGGGTATGGGAATATTGGTCATATTTAATAAAAAAAGATATGGCAAATATTATTTTAAAAAAACATTAGAAATAAAAAACAGTCTAGTCTAGTCTAGTCATAAGCTACTCTATGAAGGGAAATTTTGTTTTTTAATCGGTCGAGTAAATCAAAAAAATCAAATCTTAGATACCTCTTTTTAATATTAGTTTAGATTGTATACAGGCTCTTTTCTTGAAAATGTTCCGGATAATGAGTAAAATGAATAGGCTTTTTGTCGTATTTAGGATTCGTCGGTTTGTCGAGGAAAAGAAAAATAAATTAAATGGTCATTGTTCGTAATGAACCTTCGCAATGTAGCAATATTTGAACAAAATTAACTCATCAGTAGGTATTTTTAAATGCTCGATTTCATTTATATTTCGTAAAACAACCAAAGAAATGACCAATCACATACACTAAATACTATAAACTATGTCATTTCATAACTTTTTTATTTTAAATTATGTATTGTTGTTTTAAAAAAAATTTATTCAAAATATATAAACTATATCTAATAGTTCTAAGCTTCAAAAAATCAAAAAACAAGTTAATTATAATTATTATTAGGTGTGAAATGACTAGCGATTTATACCCTCTTTTTTAATTTTTTTGTTGGTACACAGTACTTACTACTTACGTACTCGAGTATGGCTTTAGTATATGCTTTTTGAAATTGATCGGTATGAACGTAAAAGTGAAAACGAACTCAATTTGAACTTTACTTATTTTCCGCAGCATAACTACAGTTTGGAAGTACGAATACAACATTAGTCAAGCAAGCGACTCATTTACCGTTCGCTCAAAACTACCTAAGCGACAACTTAATAGCTGCAGCCTGCACTGCAGATAAACTGGTCGTTGCGCTTATCTGGAGCTAAGGGTGCGTTCACACGTGACTTGAAACTGCTAACTGTGAACCAACTTAAAATCACCAGTATAAATAACCATAGCCTATTAAAAATAAACATATTACAAACCCAACCTAAGGCATATATATTTTCGGATTTTGTATTTGCTATAGCAATCCATAATAAACCATATCATTGCCACCGGGGGATTGATGAGTGCAGAAGTCAGAGTCAAGGTCTAGGCCAAGAAGAAAGACACACCTCCCGTGACCAGAAGGCTGGCCTATATTTAGGCCAAAGAATTAGTATTGCCATACAACGTGGCAATACTGCCAGCCTTCTGGGCACTTTACCAATGATCGTTGATTCGGACGAATTCTACGACGCCTGAGCCTATAAGATAAGATAAGATAATTTAAATTTAGTATATTTCCTTTTTAATTTTTATAATATGTAGTTATAAATATGTAGGTACGTAGTTTAATTATTATTGTAAATTTTTTTTTGGTTGACAAATATTAATAAAATAAAACTTTTCAGTAAATAAAAAAAAGAAGAAAGGAGAGTCCAATGTCTCCTGTAAGACTAGAACGTCGTAGTAGGCAGAAGTAGCTTAGATGGGCGGAACGTCTTCTGTGAGACTCGGACTTCAGCTTAGAGGGACGATCGGGAAGGGTGTTTGGCCTTAGTATGCCTAGAAGAAAGGAGAGGACACAAAGTCCAATGTCTCCTATAAGACTAGAACGTCAGTGTAGTAGGCAGAAGCAGAGTAGATGGGCGGAACGACTCTCTAAGGGCGTCTTCCCTGAGACTCGGACATCAGATTAAAGGGCCGCCCGGGAAGGATGGAAGGTCTTAGGTATATCAGTCTGGGCACCAACGGGATTGTGAGCTAAAAAACCCACGTTACGTCTTTGCCGGTAGGGTGGTAACTAGCCACAGCCGATATCTACCACTACACCAGATCCGCGTTCTACGAGTATTATGAATATGTAGAGAGAATTTTGTTACAAGGGCCATAAAAGCTACTAGACTTAATGTTGACGACTGGTATGGACGCACCCTAAGTAGTAAATATCAAGGTTTTTGCACACCAGCCGGGTAATGAGCTGCCGTGACTTGCTATGGCCATTCGAGTAGAACCGGAGCGAAAAAGTATAATTTATTTGCCAGATTTGCGGACTATTATAATTTTACGGGTATATTCTTAAACAGTCTACTCGTGCTGGCTTACAACGACATTTAAGTTGCGATGCAGACACACTGGATTCGTATAAACTAGAGGTACCTTATATTTGTTTTATAAGATTTATCTAAAAGACCACTCGACCAATTTAAAAAATTCTTTCACCATAAAAAGCTACGTCTTTACTGAATAACATATTATAAGTATGTAAATCCTTTTTTATTATATGACGAGTTTGCCCTCGTCAACTCACCCGATGTAATGTGACGATACAGTCTAAGATGGAAGCGGACATAATTGGAAGAGGCAGGTACAAGTACCCATACCTCTGACGGTTTCTACGTGGCATCGTTCCGGAACGCTAAATAACTTGGAGATACGTCTTTCGATTTAGGGTGGTAACTAGCCAGTAGCCATGGCCGAAGCCTACACCAGACAAACAAGAGACCTATATATAGAGTCTAGTAGTGGATTATGATGTTAGTACACTCCTGTGCCTCGGAGAGCACTTATAACCTGTCCCTGATCTTTCACTTTGCCACCCCATCGGACTATGAGAGTGAGGGAATAAAGTGTATACCTGCGCTGTGCACTATAATATCTTCTACGTTATATCAAAAATGAGATTGGCCGTCGTGGCCGAAAAAAAAGCACAATTCGGTCGGGAGCATATGTATAATCAGGTGATAATCAGTGGCGTGCAGGGGGTTTTTAACTAGGGTAGGCATTAAACGTACAAATTCCTACAAAATAGAAAATTCCTTCTCCAATACATGTTCGCAATGAGTCCTGGGGGTAGGCAATGCATTACTGCATCTATGAAGTGCACGCCAGTGCTTATATTACCGACGAGTAAGTACGGAGAAAACGTATGAGTCATATTAATCGAAAGCCGACGTTCTACCCTACAGCGAGGGTTGCTCGATGGGGCTACGGCTACAGTATGATTGTTAGAATTTCCCGCTACGCACGCACGATCAATACCAACTTTTTTATTATTAGCGATGGGATACCACATTTCCTTTAAATTTAAACTGTTCCTAGTCCTTCCAAAAGCCAATGTACGAACAAACCAAAAGGTTCAGTGTGTGACTTCGGATCATGACGTCTTGGGTTCGAATCCTGGGTTGAGCTATGAAATATTAAGCTTACCTCCACGAAATATTCAGTAAAATTCTCAGCTCGGAGTTGGAAATGGTGGTGTTACTCCCTCGTACTTCAAATAACACGTCAAGCCGATTGGTCTTAACATCTGATATTGATCTTTTTTTTTATTCTTTACAAGTTAACCCTTGACTGCAATCTCATCTGATGGTAAGTGAAGATGCAATCTAAGATAGAAGCGGGCTAACTTGTAAGGAGGAGGATGGAAATTCACAACCCTTTCGTGCACGACATCGTACCGGAACGCTAAATCGCTTGGCGGTACGTCTTTGTCGGTAGGGTGGTAACCAGCCAGACCTGGACCAATTAAGAAAACCTCAATCGGCCCAGCCAGGGATCGAACTCAGGCCCTCCGTTATGTAAATTCACCGCGCATACTACTGCGCCATTGAAGCAGCGTGATGGGTATAGTCTCCATATCTCCTCTAGGGCGGCATAGCCCTGTACCGGACATTTAAAATAGGCTGTTAATTATTACAAATGATATTATGTTACAAGACCAGACAGCAAAGTGCAGGTCTAATGGTCTAATACAGGACTATGCCAACACTGCTATATTTTTGCTGACTTGACCCGGGAATCGAACCCTGTGCCTCATGATCTGTAGCCGAACGAGCTAAGCACTCTACTAATTGACCAATTTGATACGCAAACACTAAATTACAGTTTGATAAAATTAAACGTTAAATTCTTACAAAAGCTAAATATTATTTTGACGGCCTCCGTGGCGCAGTGGTATGCGCGGTGGATTTACAAGACGGAGGTCCTGGGTTCGATCCCCGGCTGGGCAGATTGAGATTTTCTTAATTTGTCCAGGTCTGGCTGGTGGGAGGCTTCGGCCGTGGCTAGTTACCACCCTACCGGAAAAGACGTACCGCCAAGCGATTTAGCGTTCCGGTACGATGCCGTGTAGAAACCGAAAGGGGTGTGGATTTTCATCCTCTTCCTTGACAAGTTAGCCCGCTTCCATCTTAGACTGCATCATCACTTACCATCAGGTGAGATTGTAGTCAAGGGCTAACTTGTAAAGAATAAAAAAAAAAAAAAAAAAATATTAAATCGTTATGAAGTAATGTCTTAATTAGTATTACTGAATGCCAGCGGTAATTAAAATCACGAAAGCAAGTGCAATTATAACGAAAATTTGTTACGAGTATAAGGGAAAATACCGCTCTTCAGTTTATCGGAAAATGGTTGAAAATTTAGTGCTTTAACATTATAAAGATTTTTATTTCAGCACAAGTTTTTGAATGTTCAACAAATTGTATTAATGTAAATTTTAACTAATATTATAAATTCGAATGTGAGTTTGTCTGTTATGCTGTCACAACCAAACCACTAACCTATTTTTAAAATTCTTTAACCAATGGAAAGCTATATTATCAGCGAACAACATAGGCTTTATTTTATCTCCATATTCTCACGGCCACGGCACTACACGGGTGAAAACGCGGAATTCCGTTAGTAGGTATATGTATATTTCTTAAAACTAAAATGTTAAAATTAATCGAATTTTTAGTACACACAAATTTGCACAGTCTTCAATGTATACCTAAGCTAAGCAAGAGTAGGTCTAAAAGCACCTACGTAATCAAAACAACGTGTCCTAGAAAAGTGACCTTCATTGTCTTAGGTCAGGTTTTCAGTGAAAAATGAAAACAAAAACGTGCTCACACATATTCGTGACAAACAAGAATGTGCCATTATTTGATGGAAGGGTTGTTACCACGACCTAATTTGAGGAAAACGTGTCAAAAGCCTTTAACAATAGTAAGACCTAGGTGAAGGTATTATAAGATTACTTGTCATAGCTGTCGCAACGCTGCCCCAGTAGCGTTTGTCTTGCGCGACGTCCAATGCCGGCTCTTCAGGGCTCCTCACTGGTTCAACTAGACCGGACACCGGCCTTGTACCCAGCAGCAGCGCTGCGGGGGAAACTCTCGAACGACGCAGTTTGATTGATAATAAAAACTTCGCGCTTAATTTTTTTTTTAATAATTAACGATCTTCAGGCACAGGGGAATGGACACAGATTCTAAATTTGAAATCGAAATTGGAACACAAATCAACGCGTTAACTTGCGCAGTAATACTTTTTTAATTATTTCAGTGATTACGTTGCAAATTGCAACGGACCTATTGAGTTTTGAATTTCGAATCGGATCACAGAGTACGAAGTATAATATTATACACGGAACGTTAAGCGCGGAAACAAAGTATCTGTTCTTAACAACTTGACGGCATTGACCTGTGATTTACAAGAATACAGTCTCGGATATCGGCACACAATAGATAAGCACTGCGGCACGGAATACAATCGATACGAGAAAAATCACGTGAAAATGAAAACACTTAAAGAAGCAATAACTTGGCAAAGGAAATGACTGTTATGTGAGAATGAATTAAAAAAAAAAATCGGCGGAAAGCGATGTAAATAAGGCGCGTGCTTATCTCGTGGCGAACGGCGCCATATTGGTTTCGGAGTGGTGCATTTTCCCGCATGCGCCGTAACCCCTGGGGGGTGCTCTGGCTCAAATGTCACCAACACAGACGCGACTTTAGTAAACACTACATTACTACGATTTACGGCACCAAAAAAAGTAGGTTATGTGAGCAACTTCAATTAGATGTTCAACTTAATCTTACTTCGGAGGCTTTCGCTTTCGATATCTGATATAGGTTTACACTTAACATTAACAAGGTCGCCTTTACATTGTTTTTCCTTAGAATTAACATTTTGTATGTTCTTTATTTTAATCGCAAACAAGTTATATAAATAAACTAGCTGACGCCGCGCGGTTTCACCCGCGTGGTTCCCGTTCACGTAGGAATACGGGGATAATATGTAGCTTACAGCCTTTCTCAATAAATGGGCTATCTAACACTGAAAGAAATTTTCAAATCGGACCAGTAGTTCCTGAAATTAGCGCGTTCAATCAAACAAACAAACTCTTAAGCTTTATAATATTAGTACCTATAGATAAATATTTACCTGCTTTTTCTCGAATAACTATTAACTATCAAAACTAACTTTAACTACTACATAGCTTGGTTCGTCTCTCAATTATTTATTGCAATAATAAACGAACACAAATTAATACTAAATATCAAAACCGATTGAGAGTTGTTCAACCTTGGCACGCTGTCAAATCTCTTGCTAATTGAGTTCTGAGTGAAATAATTGCTTTCAACATATTAAAAGTATTTCGAGATCTTGGTTATTAATTAATTAACATAACAAATTACAAAGAGTACCTAACTGGTACAATATTTTGGTTGGCTTCGGCCGTGGCTAGTTACCACCCTACCGAGAAAGACGTACCGCCAAGCGATTTATCGTTCTGGAAACCGAAAGGGTTTTGGATTTTCATCCTACTCTTAACAAGTTAGCCCGCTTCCATCTTAGATTGCATCATCACTTACCATCTGGGGAGATTGTAGGGCTAACTTGTAAAGAATAAGAAATAAAAAAATTATAATAGAAAGAAAATATTAAGCCAAACTCGCTGTACAAAGTTTACAATGTTTATCAACAAACAAAATTAGAAATGCGCAAAAAACAAATAAGCTGTCTTAATCTACATTACTTATTAAACTCAATCAAAAGCTTAATTACAAAGAAAAGTCAAAAATTAAATATGGGGAAAATGCTAATCTTTTCTCATGCAGCATAAAAAACGTTTTCTCGAGCATAATTCTAGCGTAATCGAAAGTTATGCTAATCGGTTAGCACATTCACTCTAAATATTCGGTAACCGAAGAATTTGATGCGTTGTTCTCTTAATTAACTCCCTCGTGTTTGTAATTAATATCACGGTGCTTTAGCAGGCAACTACTATATAAGTAAGTTAAATTGTATTTGCTTACAAAGAAATAGCGGGGAGTTATACAGGGTATCCCATAATGAATGAATAATTAAGCTAATTATCTAAAACTATTTGCGTTTCAAATAGTTGTAGATAATTAGGTGGTGTATCTACCATTTGCGTTTTATCTATCAATTATGGGACAGCCTGTTTAACTAACCCTATCTAGGGTTTATTTTTTTATAAAGATAACCTACTTAGAAGTTAAAGTGTTAACACCAACAACATTATGAAAACTTCCTCCAATTTGCTGCTCTTTATCCAAGTTACGAGTATGGGTTAACGTCCAATCTTTGAGATTAAGATTTTTTTTAATGTGGTATTATTATTTTATTTAATCTCTTAATTTTCTTTAATGCAACTCATGGATCTCACGGACGTACCCGAAAGAATTTCGTAAACAGAAATCGCTATTCTAACTAAATTCATGACTGTCAGGATTTTTTTAAATTATGGTCTATTTAAGTGTGTCGAATGAAAAAGAATTATAAAGACAATAATTAACATTACTGATTAACCTTCATTCAGCGTTATTTTTATTTCACGATCAACATTAAATTTGATTTATAATTCCGACCGTTAAAGAGTACTCGATCACCTTGCCGAGTCTGCTTACCGGTTGCGATTTTGTTGAAAATTGTATTCAAACTTTTTTTTCCTTATCGATCTTTAGCTGGAAATAGTGTAACTGATGAAATTATTATATATCACTTATATTTTGATGCAATAAAATATTGATAAATCATTAATCAAGCTTTGAATAGCTCTTTAGTATTGACTCTACCACTGAATAAGGAATCAGTATTATACTGAATAGAATTAGCATCTTGGCTATGTAGCATCGGCAGTACAACCACGGTAAATATCTTTACTCTGGTACAACCAAGAAAGAAATTAAATAAAATAGAATGGTAGGTAGGTCACTGCTTGATGGGCGGTATACTAAAGAAGAAAGAAGAGGGCATGGTACAATATTGATAAATCATTTTAAAGAAGCTTTGAATAGCTCTTTATTATTGACTCTATCACTGAATAAGGAATCAGTATTATACTGAATAGAATTAGCATCTTGGCTATGTAGCATCTGCAGTACAACCAAGAAAGAGATTAAATAAAATCAAATGGTAAGTACAACTGGTCATTCCTTGATGGTGTGAATACTAAAAAACCTTAACACACAGTTAACTTACAAATCTTACATGGTAAGCCACGTTATTATGATCCACAATTTTAGTAAGTAAGGTCTAGATTTTTTTTTTTTTATTCTCTACAAGTTAGCCCTTGACTACAATCTCACCTGATGGTAAGTGATGATGCAGTCTAACGTGGAAGCGGGCTAACTTGTTAGGAGGAGGATGAAAATCCACACCCCTTTCGGTTTCTACACGGCATCGTACCGGAACGCTAAATCGCTTGGCGGTACGTCTTTGCCGGTAGGGTGGTAACTAACCACGGCCGAAGCCTCCCACCAGCCAGACCTGGACAAATTAAGAAAATCTCAATCTGCCCAGCCGGGGATCGAACCCAGAACCTCCGTTTTGTAAATCCACCGCGCATACCACTGCGCCACGGAGGTCGTCAAAAGTAGATAAGTTGTAACAACGTACAATAGACAGCAAGTTATTATTGCATAATCGTATTACTAAGACTTCAATCATACAACAAGACTGTTATATAAAATTGAATCATTTATAGTATCTCAATAAAGACAATCAACCTAAACAACGAACAATGTATCCCAATACAAACAAATGACATGACCACTATACCATAATGAATGATGATGATGGGCCAACGTATGAAGATGTGACTCAGATTGCTAATTTGGACATGATGCTACGATTTGCTTTCATTATCAAAATACTGAATACAGATAAATATATTAAAGTTACTAAATACCTAATAGAATTACAACAAGAAACACACGGTCTATCTAGGCAAATTGCCCAATACACCAGTGATATTAATCTTCTTGGAAATAAGTACGTATAACGAAAATTTAATTTATGAGTATATTAAGTAACTTAGTATAAGTCCATTTCTTCCAATTTAAAGAGTGTAAACTTTTATGCGCAAGGGTCTTTCCTAAACTAGTTAAAAAGGTCGTCCTGTTCTTGGCAACAGAAAAAGATGAACGATGAAGTTAAAAAAATAACCTGGTAGGGTAGTAAAATTGGCATAAAATCAATCAAAACAATAAAAAAGATCGTTTATTAAATACCCAGTAATCAGTTATTATTATCGGACCATCTCGCCCTTCAGCTAGAATATAGTCCGATGACATTAAGAAAGTAGTGGAAAGTGGCTGGATAAGGAAGGAAGGTGGATAAGGCACTTGGGATCGTGTGTGATCGAGAAGGCCTATGCAGGAGTGGACGGAAATAGGCTGATGATCATTAAGTTATAGAAAACTCTACTTTCTTAACACATTTTAATGAAATGCTGAAAGTCGAAAATTGTAAAGATTGATGTAGTAACGATAAGGCATACTCATTGACTAAAATACTATAGCACATACAAAAACCGAAGCTGGTTATTATTTATAAAAGGTTTTACTATAACGATGTCGATAACATTTAACCAGAACACTAGCTCGTGTCTCAACCGCATAATATCATAAGATTAGAGGCAATTGTACAAATTGATAGCCACGAAATTGACGAAGCCATTGTGATTTGAAATAACCTAACGGTATTGCGGTCTCGATCATTAGGATCAAAAGCTAAGTTCATGCTTTGATTAAAACGTGATCTCTCGATGATTTTACCATGGTCGGTGGTCTAAAAAATTCTTGCATTCACACTGCATTACATAACAGATCTGCAATATTAGATCGATGCAGATCTGCGTCGATAGTGAACTTCTCAAATTCATGCGAGATCACATCATGCAAGTTGCAATGTATTTAATTTATTGTTTTGTTTCTCTCTTTTTTTTGTATGATGTGTATTCTAAATAAACTTTTCTTTCTTTCTTTCTATTCGTTACAGTTTTGGTATAATATAAACTGTTACTTTTTTGTTATCGTTCCATTTTCATTCAATTTATTATTCGTCACTTTAACAATCGATTGTACAAGCTTACTGGTATTATTTTGTCTTCTGCAGGGCTTTTACGATAATATAAAATTGAAAATTTTGAAAAACCCCCGAATGTCTTGAAATTTTTAATTACACTCTCGATCAAGTCATCAATAATCTCTTTCAGTGCGCTTTCATTTGAGACCACACTCGCGTATATTTGCAGACATTCGGTTGTTCTTCCCCACTTTCACTCCCCATTGAAACGGCTCAACTGATTTTCATCAAACATGTCTAAGACCATTCGCCCGTAAGTCACCTTTAATACAAAAAAAACTAAATTGAAATCGCTTCCTCAGACTGACAGACAGACAGACAGACACGTCAAACTTATAACACCCCTCTTTTTGCGCCGGGGGTTAAAAATAAGCGCTACGTCGGTGGAAAAGACAGAAAACTACGAGTATGAGATAGTTTTTTCGTAGGTCTATAGTATTTGGTTATGTCTTGTGTGTATTTGTGTGGTTTTCTTTAATTTTCTTGAAGTACTAATTATAACAAATTAATGAATATTTTTCAGAGGATTTAGTATTTTGAAGGCGGTTAGTATTTCTGCTAGATTCTACTCTTTTTAGAAGGACATATACAACATAACATGAAGTGACAATTTATTGGAATTACGAAATAATGAAGCATGGCAAAAATACTCGTTTTTGCCGATTTGAACGTGACACATTGAGTTAAGTTCCTCGAAATAACTATAATTATATTATTTCACGTAATAAATAATTGTGTTCTTGCATTTTATAAATAATCAATGTAGGTTACATGTATGTACGTAATGCATTCGATAATATTTTGGTTGTGGTTGACCAAAAGAAGATTTTTGAGAGCAGAGTGGCCAGTTGCGACAGCATAAATCAGTAAAAAAAATTATCAATCAATTAAAAAAACGAGATTTTAGCGACGTCAAATTATTTTTTGGTAATTTTCTCAGAAATCCCTTTAATTTGGTTGCATAAAACAAATCTGGTCCGCCATGGAAAGTTTCGTTGACTAACCGACGCTCCGCGGATTCACTCGCGTAGTTCCCGTTCCCGTAAGATAAAAAAAAAGAAATCAGTTCAGTAGATCTAGAGATTACCCCCAAGAACACCACAAACTTTACCTCTTTATATTAGTATAACCTAGACCCAAATCCTGTATACATAGCACGTTGAAAGCTTAAAATCACTGTTCTCATAAAAAATCGGACGCCTTATATGAAAATAGTTCTGAGGAGTACACACCAAAAGCTAACGAGCCAGATAATATTTGACGAGATAATTATAGAATCATCTCCGAAATTAACACGATACTTACGAGTGTATGAGTTTAAATAATAACGTAATAATAATTAATTTTTTCGCAGTATATTTATAAACAGTAAATAGTACAATATTTTCTATAGTAAACATTTAACAATTTAAAAGGGAAAGGTCTGTAACAAAGAACCGACCTTGAAATCGGAACTGGACCCACTTTTGAAATGTCACAGTCTAAAATGCATAGCAAAGTGGTTCGAGTTATTCCTCGACTGAATATATAACATAGTTTTGCTTTGTAATATATGTATTGTGGTTCTGCTATTCATTTTAAGCCACGTTGTCTGGATAGTCGTAGGTTTAAACGAAATTTATAAAAAAATAAAACTAATTTCAAGGATTCTTGCAAACAAATAGAGTTCGACGTAAAATACAGTCATACACAACAAACATAAATACCAAGTACTTACATGGTAAACGCGCAGGAAGAAAATGTAAAAAGTTGCCATAATATTGTAATTTGAATTATTTTTTAAACCTAACATAATATAAATTATTATTAGCTATTTGTAGTAAGTATAATACAAATTTGTAATGAAATTTGAAAACAGGATTGAGGAGATTTATAGAGAAAACGAAGTTACATAGTACAAATATCGAAGCAAAGTATACGTCATAACATATTATGTACATTTTGTAAGAGTCCACCGCTTTGGTCGTCCGAGAACACAGATGTAGTAAATAAGAGCTGAACAAAAAACATTAAGCAAGTCGCAAGGGAACCTCATGACACAAGAATAAGACAACGTGAGGAAATAGACCAACTATCTGTAGATATCCGTTAAGCAAACAGAATCAGCGCACCAATAACATCCAAGTATTATGAAACTAAGAGAATAAAAGAGAAGAGACAAAAGAAAGAACAGAGAGAACAGAATATAATAAATCAAAATTGGATGTGTTTGACAGTTGGCAGCGGTTGCACGCCATTAATTCCACGGACAAAAGCAAAATGATAAAACAGCTGGCTTGCGGCCAATCTACGCGCATCCTTGACCTGAGACGCTTTTGTCTGAAGACGGTAAGATAAAGAGCTAAGCTCCGAGGTCTGACCATGAAAGATGAAAGTTAAAAATACTATTTTCATTTCTCAAGGTGAGAATTCTTTGAGTTAAGTTTTTTTACTCGTCCGAAATCGTGACGCCGAATGATCTGTTGCACACCTCAGATGCTTAAGTTGGGATTTAAGATAAATTGTAACAGTGTATTATCATTGCATTCAAGGTTGTTGAGAATCTTAATACACTTTTAGTTTTAGTTTTCTCTTACTAATGTTGCTTTGCTTTGCTTTAATGAAGGCAATCGTTTGGCATTTGTAAGACAACTTCAAATCTATGTATGAGTATAATATCTCAAATTAGTAAACCTTTTTTTCATTCTTTATTAAGTTAGTCCCTAACCACAATCTCACCTGGTGGTAAGTGATGATGTAGGAGTAGGATGAAAATCTACACCTTATTCGGTTTCTATACGACATCTTATTTGAACGCGAAATCGCTTGGCGCCTAACATATTAAAAAACAAAATGCATTTTCAGATATGGAAAGCTACCTACCAAAAATTACAGTGTTTCCAGGAACCTAAAACCTTTTATACCGCCAGGAATAAATCGTGCCAAAAGTTATGGCCAAAATTACCATCATATTGGCGCCAGATTATGCAAAAATATTAGTGTCAGTATACGGTATCATATTATGGTATATAATAAGTAGGTATATAGTCATTAGCCGCTAAGTAGGACAACAACTTGAACACACAACAAGTCGTGAAGCTTTACCTTTCCTATCTGTTACTAGTACCCATAGTAAGAGATTTATACGACCTATGTTCGTTTTGGAGAATTCATTACTAGTTCTCATTTACTGGCTGGACTGTTTTGGAGAATCTAGTAGGATCGAAATAATACAACGTCAAATTGACCTTGATTTCATATAATGTCTACGTGCGTTTATATCACAGATATAAGAAGTAACTAGATTTATAAAGTGCCAATTCTTTGTATTGAAACCAGCGTACCCGGGGGCGTGGCCTTACAAACACATTTATAGTGTAATAATACTTATCACACTGATAAACTCTTCACTTAATTGGCTGTTTAATATTTAGTGAAAAAAGAAATATGTTACCCTTATATTAGAGTTGAAATTTATTTATTACTGTTGTCTCAAAACAAATGAAAATACTTGAATGAAAAATCATGAATGAAATCTATAGTACCGCTACTCGTCACTAGTTGTCTCTATTTAGAAGCTTTATTACCTTATAAATAAGATTCAAAATGATCCTAACTTTGTTTTATTAATATTGTCTAGGGATGTGAAATAACGATAGTCTTAAACATCGATAGTCATCGTTACTCGCAGTAAATAAAACAAACGTCTGTTGTTTAAAAAAAATTGAATTTCATGAAACTAAGAAGAACAACATAGGTCAATCAAAAATTTAAAATATATGAAGAAACACACACAAGAAAGTAAAAAACAAGCATTTTTTTAATGTACCACTCTGAAAAAACATTAATACAACTAAAACTTTGCACGATTCGAGTTTACACAACAAAGGTCAAACACAAATCCATACTTGTGAACTTGAAAAATTAAGTAATTTCCACGAAACCTTAACAAATAGGGGCTAACCCTATTTCACACTTTCTATTTTTATATACGCAACATGAAGAATCTATAGCCTTCTTCGTACTATTTGCTTAAATTATGCTAAGTTTCATTTGATTTTATTAAGTAGTTTCGGAGTGATACATTTGGAAAAACCAATGTTAAACAATGTTTCACAATTGTCTCAGGACAATTTGACTTACAAATGAAATGAAAAACAAATAATAAAAAATAAAACCCGAGATAGTACAGTGTCGTCATATCTTTCTCAGACTATTCTTTTCGAACTATATTTATACAGAAGAAGATTTTTTATATTTTTTTCAGTATGTACTGTACAATATATGCCAATACAAAATAGATCAAATAGGAAATAGGCCAATACAAACTGCAAGTATTGTTATGCCTATCTGTCAACTTTAGATATCACCAGAAAAACACCACAATGTCACATTATTGCAATGTCTAAATTCGTTCGTTTAAGTTTTGAGAAACACGTGACCAGCTGCTCTAAGTATTTCGTAAACTTAATTCCTAAATATTTCAACGAAAAGATTCACTCTTTTCCACTAAGTAAAAATAGTTCCTAAATATATAAAAAACACGATAGTATATTTTTTTTAATTCGTCGGTTTTTGCAGAAAATAACTCAATTATTTCCTATTTAACTATAATGAGTTTCATGATGAATGTATGTATTACCAGTAGATTATTTTCCAACCCGTTAGTAGTCAATAGGTCAATTACAAATACTCAGACTTGACGTTCCTAACACTTTAAGTATATCCATTTATTTGTATCCTAAAAGACACGAATACGACTTTTAGAAAAAAAAATCTTTTTGTTTGGCACTGCCGTGACTACTAAATATTTTCGTGACTACTAAATGTCACATACAACAAACTTGGAACAAGATAGCATTAGTTCGGTTTGCTTACAAGAAGACGAGTCTAATGAAGATTACATTAATGAACCGTCGGAGAGTGTAACGGAACCTTCACTCCCCACCACTCAACCCCTCTCCGCGCGCGCAATGCGTGCAGCAGCGCGTCGCGCAGCCGCTTCGCAGTTTGGATCGTGCCGCGATGCAAGAACCAGCTCATGACTAAGGGCCCCGTATGGGTTCGAAACTAGTCGGGCATACTCCGACGTAATATCACGTGAGTTTTAGCCGTGTTTCATAATCAATTAATATGAATAACACTCACGATAGTTTAAATTCTAAAATAAATATCTTCTGTTTCCACTTTACATTAACGTGTCTGACTGCGTAAAATGTTTGGAACAAATTACAATACGGTTTTGCATAAAACAAATTTTGCTTCCTAGTCGCCTCGATTAATTGTTTTCCTCTACGGATTCCTAAAAAAAATTTTCGAAAATTTCATCATTATCGTGTCATCATAATAGTAGTAGATATAAAATATCGATATAGTATTATCGACATCCCTAAATGAATAGCCAAATGACATATGGCAGCTGCTTAAATTCAAAACTAACATAAATCAAAATTACACTTTTTTCAGGAGAACTAAAACAAGAAAAATAAAAATGATTTTTTGGTCTATTTTTCGTCTTATTTTATATAAAGCATAATATAATATATACATTGGAATCATATTTTTAAAATGTTTTGAAGTTTTCTGATAAACTGAATGCTAGAGGAGATATTAAAAGCATAAAATATGCTGCTTTTCAATTGAAACCTTTGGCTTTGAAATCAATAAAATAATCGTATATTTATTTATTATTATATAAATATAAAATAACAAGGATTATTAATATTAATAATTAATACATTTAATTAGGAATAGAAGAATTATTGCAATAAAATCATTTTTGTATATTTTTGATTTATGATAGTTTTGTTGTTGTTGTTGACGCAGCAAATGTATGCCCACTGGTGTCAACAGAATCATCAAGAAAATCGAACTTGTATTAAAATAAAGTAAACTTTAGTACTATTCCCGTAAAGTTTATTTTAGTTTGTGACTTTGAGTAAAATTATTTTTTCATATTTTAATGAAAATATAATAAAATACGTCTTAACGATGGTACGAAACACCATAATTTGATACATGTTTGTGGCGGCTATCATTTTTGTATTCCAAAACGGCACAATACAGCATTTTTCTATATTATTTCATTCGGTAATTGAAAATAATTATATATTTTTCTATATATAATTATTTTCAATTACCGAATTTGACAACCGCAGGACGTAACGTGTCAGTCAACGAAACAAGACTGCTAGTACATGCGCGGATAGGCTTGCGAAGCTCCGCAGACCCGGGTGTAAGCGGGCCACGCCCCTATGCTACTTCTATTGCTAAAAGCGTTAGCTTTTAGCGATCTCTGTTCTGTGGTTTATATCGATTGTTTACAGTAAAAGCAACTCTTTTGTGTAGTGTTCTGATAATAATCTCTAATATTTCGAAATAAAATACTGTTTACTTTATAATAAGCACAACAAAAATCGTTGTGCTAAGTATTATTAAACAATTGTTTGCATCATTACACACATCGTTGTACATGTCTAATTTTTCCAAAAAATCCGCGGGAACCGTGGATTTTGCGGAATAAAAAGTAGTTCGCATGAACAATAGGGATTGGTGTTGTCGTACCTTGCTTTACATGTCCACAACTCATGCTACGCTCTGGCATGGAAACCGGTGTATCGAATCTACATTTCATACGACTCTTCGACGATCCCGCAAAACTCGTACTAGGGGAGGTTGCGAAAGGGACTGGCAGACAGATACGCGTTACAGATAAGGACATTGTAAGCCATGAAGTTGTGGTCACGATGTTGCGGTGATATAACTACTGTTGAAAACTTTTGAAAATGCTATAAGGCTCTTCGTGACATTACATATCTCGGGTCACAAAGAGCATCAATAGTCCTACGGTAAAGCGGTCGGACTCATCGCCGAGGGGTGGTGGTTGGACTATTATCGTACCCACTCTTAATACAGTCTTGATTCTTACCCGACTAGTTTGAGGAGAATGGGAATATTGGTCACATTAACAAAAGATATTATGGCAAACATTCGTTATCCCCTAAGCAAGGTTTAACCGGCTTCCAAAAAAGAGGAGGTGCTATTGATCGGTTGCATGTATGTTATTTCCTTTTATATTTTTGTATGAAAGGCAGATCGTATAGAAAAGTCGTAATCCTGACCAACTGATTGAGTTAGTTCTATTGGACTACTAAAACGCAGTCCTCCAAAATGATATCTA